>NC_084824.1:14468220-14500720 GCF_958449725.1 Rosa rugosa | reverse complement strand
ATCGGTATTTGGATGGAAAATAGAAAAAAGAAAAGATAAAAAAAGGAGGTATTAGAGGAAATAGAGGGCGTGTAATGGAAGCAAAGCTAGAATCTTATACACATATAAATTACAGAAACCGCGTAAAGTGCATGTGCTTTCAAAACCCTGATCAGAGAAAAGCCCCCCTTTCGATTTGACACGTGGGATCACAAAGCATCTGTTTGCCATTATTTTATTTGCATGAAATCTTTATTAAACCAAATTAATATATATTGCGCCTATGATCTAGACTAGATAATGTTCTATTCTATTTTCATTTTTTTTTTAAATTGTAATTAATATTAAAAGGAAATTGTTAGGTGTATTTGCGTTTGTTCTACACGTGTGAGGGAGGAGTGGCGTTGGATGCCCCACATCGATGGTGATGGAGGGCCGCGTCTGTCGTGGCAAAGCTGGTTTCACGAACACAATTGCTACTGTAATTTCCCCAAGAAAAAAAAAATGAGACGTGTTATAACATCGTATGATCTCGTTCATTCAGCCACGTACTACTATTTGGTGAAGTGACAGTAATTTTTGTTCTGAAAGTGAGAGCTTTTAGATTGACTTACGGACAAGTAGTTGAGGATATTCGGTTGTTATGTAAAATAAAAAGGATGTAAAGTTGCTAAAATCTTAATGACAAAAAAAGAAAAGAAAAATGATTATCTTCACTTACATTCTATACATTTTTTTTTTTTTGTGAACTAAATAGGTTTCAATTAGTTTACGTACACTCAAATTTAAGAATACAGACTAATCGGAAAGCAATCATTTCATTTTTAATTAGTTGTGTTAAAAATAAAAACATTAATTAAAAACTCTACGTAACTTTATACTCTTTGAATAAAAAGATGTTAGTGAATGAAATAAATGGAAATGTAGTAAATTGAAATACGCCCATGCTCGTACCTCGGGAACAATATTGATAAAAAAAAAAAAAAAAAAGGATTGCATGCACTTTCATCCTCCCTAGCTATATTTCTTCAAATAAAGAGAAACGGAATAGAACAGTACTTGCACAAGATTATAAAGCAAAGCAATCTTGAGCTCTGTCCTTTTATAAGCCAGACAACAATTGGATTCATTCATAGAGTACAAAGTATAAATCAGTCATATTAGTTGAGGATTTGCATCGATTCTCCAAGTCATTTTACATCTATATAGCAAATAGTAATTCATCCAGGTATGAATCCTTAGGGTTTAAGTTTACTAAGTTGTTCATAATCGTATTTTGATTGTTAGAAGAGGTGAGAGACACATGGGTCATGTGGAGAAAAAATCCTATAAGAATCGATGGCATGAGCCATGAAGAAAGAGACATTCATCGAAAATGAATAAACTATAAAACAAGTCCATAACGAAAAAGACATCCAATCACAAAAAAAAAAATGTTTTTAATTGCCCAAAAAAGGGGGAAAATGAGTAATTTTATTACTAGTCTTCATTGGTAATGACAAAATTACATATATGGTCAAAATTCTTGAATTTGATTCTCACCGTTATTTTGAGACAATAAAACATATTTCAAATTTCAAATTTAAATTCAAAATCTTATAAACGGATCCTTAAAGACTTGGATGACTTGTTCGACGCCTTATGGGCTATTCTCAACACATTTCTCTATCTATAAAAGTCTCTAGATAGATGAAAAAATTCTTAGGTAGGGATAGTCCTACCACGTGGCGGTAAGATTGCCCAATCAAAAGTAAGAAAAAAAAATTTGTATATCCCAAAATTATATATATCTCTTTTAGTAAATTAATATACCCAAAACACCCCCTTGCAAAGCCCTGATTAGACAACCCTACTACCACGTGGTACGGCTGCCCTACCTAAGAATTTCTCAGATAGATGAAAGTAAAAGCTTTGGCCTTAAGGAGTATGTCTTGGATTTATAGACTAGTCTATAAGGACCGATCAATCAATTGTGGAATTATATGTTATATGGGTGTTTTAGTGTAGTTATTTGTCTGAACATAAAGATATCTTCATGTGATTTACTAATAGGCAGATAAAATACTGGTTAAATCGTTTAAAACAAACTTATATAAAAATAATTTGCATTCAAAAAATGAGAAAAAACACATGGGTTTAGTGAAACAAACCAATAATATTTAGTGAACGATAAATACAAATTGCCATACAAACCTCATCACATTTTTAAGATGAAAAGCTTATAAACTTGCCAATATGTATTATAAACGTTATATATAATAAAGAAAAACTGGAAAAATAAAACACGGGTCAGCTATGATACGACTAAATGACCTCAAATTCCTGTGTAGTATTTATTGCAAACGTTATCAAAGAACAAATTTGAGAAGAAGAAGAAAATCATTCTTGAAAATTCGAAATTTCACCACATATATATATTTTTGTGCCTGGGGGGGGGGTTAAAGATTTGACTAATCCTCCAAAAATGTGTGATGTTTTGGTAAAATCCAATAGTACAAAACTCAAATGGCGAAGCCGCGAAAGAAAAGGCCCACGTGGTAGCCAAAGCTCACCCCGTCCACATTGTCCCCATTTCCACACTGCACCGGCTAAACCAGTCTAAAACCCGCGTTAAACAGACTGAGGTCCCCACCCTACGGGGGGGGGGTCCCATGCACCCGCATTTAATGCTCGGCACCGTCCCGTCCACACGCTCCGTACAACGCCGCCTACCGACACCCGCCGGTCATCCCATCTCTCTCTCTCTCGTCTTAGAACAATATAAGAGAGAGAAGTGGGAGACGTCCCTGGGCCGAGCTGTTCTCCAAAATCCCCCATTTCACACCAAAATCCCCGAAACGCCCATTTCAAAATAAAAATTAACCCTCAAAACCCCCCAAAAAAAAAAAAAATAATAATAATAAATATCAAACACTTTCACACACTCTCCCTTTATCTCCTCTCTTTTTCTCTTTCTCTCTCTTAATTCTTGGAGAACAAGTTCAAATGGGAGAGAATATGTGCTGTTGATTTTAAAATTCTCATGGATGGTAGACAAGAGCTGAGAAACAACACCACCGATCGTACTAGTCTTCCTCCCTCCTCCTCCTCCTCTGCACCGATGGCCAACTCAGCACTTTTCTCCGATCACGAGATTCCGATGATACCCAACAACACCTTCCCTTCACTCTCAAGCATCTTCGACTCAGAACCCGAAAGGGGTTATCTGGGTTTCATGGAGTTGCTCGGCAACACGGACTACGCTCCTGTGGTTGATTTCGGGACCCAAACGACGCCGTCTGACTCGTTGGTGACGATGATGATGCCACCTCAGCAGCAGCAGCAGCAGCAAACACAAGCGCTTCCTTCGCCGGTGTCGTCTACAGTGCCAGAGAGTGGGACTAACTCCGAGGCCTTGAACTCCAGCGCCAATACTGCTCCCACGACACCCAACTCGTCTTCGATCTCGTCCTCGTCTAATGAAGCTCATGCGGCGAATAATAATAATGAGGAGCAAACCACGACAAAAGCAGGAGATGAGGAAGAAGATGCTGACCAAGATCCGGACAAGACCCAGAAACAGTAAGCTTCATTTCCACGCCTTTCTTTTTGTCGACCAAATCTGTCGAGTCCGATTCACGATAATGATTGTTCGGAAGCGTTTGGGTTTTTGATTTTCATGATGGGTCTGGTGTAGTTGCTATTATTTCATTTTCCGATTTTTATGATGAAAACAAAAAAAGGCAGTAGTGAAGTTGCTAACAGGTTTGGTTTGTTTATGGGTTTTTGACTAATCAGATTGAAACCCAAAAAGAAGAACCAGAAAAGGCAGAGGGAGCCGAGATTTGCGTTCATGACCAAGAGCGAGGTCGATAACCTAGACGACGGGTACAGATGGCGCAAGTACGGCCAAAAAGCTGTCAAGAACAGCCCTTATCCAAGGTAACGTACAACACCGAAAGGCCCCCCAATCTCTTCGGCTTCGGAAATAAGTCATTATGGTACAGTAGTCAATAATAAATGCAACACGTTTTTGATGTGGGTTGGTTTTGTTTGTTACAGGAGCTACTATCGTTGCACCACAGCAGGTTGCGGTGTGAAGAAGAGGGTGGAGAGGTCCTCCGACGACCCTTCGATTGTGGTGACGACTTACGAAGGCCAGCACACGCACCCGAGCCCGATCTCGCCGCGCGGCAGCATGGGGATGGCGCCGCTGCCGTCGGAGCTGTCCGGTCATTTGTTCACTGGGGCAGCAGGCTCAGGCTATGGTGTTCCTCATCACTATCAACATCAGCAGCAACAGCAACAGCAACAGCAACAGCATTTGCACTCTTATATATATAACTCTTCGCCTTCTTTGAACATTACTACTACCACCTCCTCAGCGCCATCCTATGGTTTCAACCCGGCGTCGTTTCCTGGTTTGTTTCAAGAGAGATATAATAACACTGGAGGAGGTCATTCCTCTAATTTGGCCGCTTCTAATTTGCTTAGAGACCACGGACTTCTTCAGGATATGCTGCCATCGCAGATTCGAAAAGAGACTAAGGAAGGGTAGACGGAAGGAATTGAAGGATATTGATGATTGTTTTAAGTGTTGTTAAATCCTGGTATGTAATTCTCTAACTAATTCTGTTTGGGGTTCATCTTTACAAAGACTAAGCATTCGATCACTGCTTCATATCGATCGCCATTTTCGCTCTGTAAAATTAATCTCTAGCAGTACTCACTAGCCTTTTGGGCTACTAGTAGTTTCCGTACTCTATATTCAGCTAGCTTTTAATGTTATTCTTTGTACTTAGAGATGATATATATATATATATCTTCATGGAGTTTATTAATTTTTGTTAATGGGTTTTGTATATCATTTCTGTATCATTCCCTCGAGCTATTTCCATACATGGATCTTCTTCATCATCTTCTCCTTTGTTCTTCTTCCTCTTGGTCTTCTTTTGAGTTTTGGTTGGAGGCTTGAATAATCAAGCGGGTAAATAGGTCAGAAAAAGAAGAGCTTAGGGGGCCTAGGGTTTTTACACTGAGGTGGCAAAGTCCATTTGGAAATTCTCCTTTTTACCTTGTTCATGTGGCTTTATGGGAAAAAGGTGGAATGTAGAATGAACCTGGGAACTTGATCCTACTTTTGGGGTCAGTAATATTAATGGTGGGAAAACCCTAAAGGTAGGAATATGGTTATGAAAACTTTCTTAGAAAGCATGCATGGATGGAGGTGCAGTATAACTTTCTTATTAATGGCATTCTCTCTCTAAAAGTTATAGATATGGGTTTATGGATGGATCGAAGAATGAGATGATCAACTTCTTGGTAAAGTAAGAGGATAATTAATATGGGTGTTCTTGATTTGAAGGGATATGGTGTGAGATTGGGTTGCTTTTAGTAGAGTTGAAGATAAATATGGGTTTTGTTACCTATTGGAGTTCTTCAAGTACTTGACCATATCGCATTGTCTTTACCACCGTAGGTATGTTATTCAATTCTTATGCTACTTAAAGCCATACAACTCTTGAGGCCTACATAGATTATGTCTAAGCTGTATTTATAGAAAGAGATGAGCATTATGTGCATGAAAACTAACTAACTTGAATTGCACCATGCAAACATGTATTTAGCCTATCCTAATCCATCGAATGCAAAATGGAATATTAATTTATATACGTATACGCCAGAGACTTTAGTATCCGAGTCAGGAATATGGATAATAAAATAGCAGTGATTTAACCTCTTCAAGTTATTAGAAATGTTCATAATATATGAAAGAGAATGGTTATTGTTCATACTTATACACCATCGTATGAATTACTACATATCCAAGACAGGATGTCTAAGAAGCAATTCATCAAACACATCGGCAGCCATATTCTATTGGAGCTTGGGCGCCTCCACGACTCTTACCTCTCTCCGCCACCCGCATGCTATGGAGTGTGTAAATAGTGATAACACAATACGTGTATATACATGTATTCTTAGCCATAATTATATGACTATTTCAAGAACCAAATTGTGGGTCGAAGAACATGCATGATCTAAATTTTAACCTTTACCTATCTTGGTGGCATTGCAAATTCAGACAAATTAAGCCGAAACCGCGTAGCAGGATAAGCGTGTTCAAGTTCTCTAACAATAGAGGTCTTCTGCAAATGTCTCATACACTAGTTCCTTTCATTCTAGCTGTGTGTCCAAAGCCCGAGGGAAAGTACTGCCTGAAAGTTTGTCAAGTTTAATATTATAGCTTCTACTTTTCTTATGTTTGGAGTTTTGGATCGAGAATATTTGACTTTGCACTAGAGTACTAGATTGTCTGCACGCATTGCAGCAAATTTTTTAAGGGTTCAAATGTGAAACCAGATCCCCCAGAAACATGCGTGCATGGTAGCACACAAGATTTCACTCTTTGCTAGATAACTTAAACCCGATATCATAATATCTAACACGAAATGTTGTCGGAATCTTCACATATTTCTACCTAATTTTACGCCACAATAATTTTATTCTGCAAATGAATAAAGTCACTCCAGGTAGCTCTAAATTTCAACTTAATGCCACCCATGCCAGATAGTCAGATATATGCCTGAAAGAAACACCAACAAGGGGCCGGGTCTCTCTCTTTTTACATGCATGGAAATTAAAGTGCGCTGGAGATTCTTTGTGTACATAGATTCAAACTCCATGGGAATATGCTTCAATATGATTAGTTCGATGCCCATTACTTCTGTCTTCTGCCACCGTAGAACCTCGAATTTTTTTGATCAGCTTGTATTCTGAGTGCTCTACACAGTCCCAAGTCTAGCTGTATATACAGCACGTAAAAGGAGAGATTAGACTTTATAGATATGGCCTTCAGATATCTCTGTTGGTGATCTAACTTATAAGTCAAAAGTAGATCCCCTTTCATATATGTAAATCCATATCATAATACTCAAGTTACCTTGTGGAAACTGGCCAATTGGCAAGGGCCAATCGACTCTGTAAGTGATCGGCTATACCTATATTACACATAGAAACAATTTAAATCTCAGCTTTCCCCTCTCCTCCAATAAACTCACTCACATTTGGGCCAAGCTTGATGAAAGCCCAAACCTACAAGCACATAGGAATATGTAGATCATATATATTGAATACTAGCTACATTTCTAACCTATTTAAGCTAGCATAGCAACACCTTAGCTCAAGTAATCTACACGACTACACATATTTAGCTCAAGTAATCTTCAAGTAAGCATTTACTTTCCGGTATGTCACCACCTCTGTAAAGCGAATATAGTAGCCAGAAGTGCACTCTTCGCTAATTGGTGCATGGTAGAATACATACTTTTTGTTGAGACTCTTGTTATTATCTCGAGTAGTTCTCTATATGCTTATTGTAATTTGGGGTTCAGGTTTCATGTCCCCCCCCTCCATGTATTCTGCAGTTTCATTAATGATCAAGGCTTAAGGGTAGCCGTATTGGTCATCTTTAAAAAAAACCATGTAGTGATTTTAGTCCTCTATTTAAAATTTCAGGATCCGTCATTACCAACTCGATTGCTCTTTCGATTTGTAACATGCACGGTGAGGTTGTTGTACCTATATGTTTATCTAACGTCAACATGATAACTCTTAACAAGTTTATTCATTTCATATGTACCTCGTATACACGCACAGTCGGCATAGATAGAAGCAGAAGGTTTCAACCTAGGCAAGAATTGGATTTGACCTTTGCCACCAAGCTTTGTCACCACTTAATTGGATTCCCATATGGCTTTGAGTTTTTTCTATTTATAAAAGATTACACCCTAATTCTGTCATAGTATCAAACTCATTGAGTGCAAGCTCAACGCGTCCCATCACTTTCTTAGCTGTTGGAAAGTCATTTTCTACACTAGCTAATCAATGAAGATTGCCCCAAAATATCAAATTATTAATTTGATTGTGATGTGTCCCTCATTGATGCGGGAAGCGTGAACACGATAGTAAGAGGCTCCGTCAAGCGTCGAAAGCCATATGAGATGAGCTAGAATCCACTAGCAATTACGGGCACAGCCGTAAGAAACATAGAGAGACTTCTCTAATATTTGGTTTTTTTTTATTGATAACTTGAATGAAAATTACAATCTAAGAGGTGCCTTAAATATAGGGCACATATCATAAACCTAATACAACTAGAAAACAAAAACAATAATTTATTATAGACTAAAACTAGAAAACCTAATTAAACCTCATTAAATAAAAATCAGAAATAAAATCCTAGATACTAAAGAATATTACGCAAATATATAATTGGAATCCCAACCAAGATTTTGTTCGAGAATCCCGATATATCCAAAATAGTAATTTATGATTAATTCCATCATTAAGAAGCCTATTTGAATACCAATTTCCAATATTCAAATTATTCTTCTTAATGTGAAGACGCTTCTTTCTTTTCGAGATTTTTGGTTGAAATCGGCTAAAATCTCGTCCTACATCACTCCTTCTTAGTTCGTATATGCTTTAATTGTAACTGGAATGATCTATACTTAATTCCAGATTAATAATCTTGCAATTAATTATCAAATCCAAGTATATCAGAGAGAGGAACTGAAAGAGATAGTATGAAGAAAGAAGCACATGGCATTAGGTAGGCACATTTGCTCATCAATCACTACTCAGTACTGACCTCTTCTAAAGCTTACTTGACTATGTCTTCTTAACTAACACCAAACCTCAATGACCCAGTCTGCCCTTTGTTACTTCACCCTCCCAAGCTACCTCTATATAATAGACACTAGTTCATTCTCACTCCATAAACCAAGAGACTAGAGTCCAGTATATCCAAGATGGCCATGAAGTACTTGGCTCTACTTTCGCTATTGCTCAACCTCGCAGTTTTGTTTTCAATTGTGCCGAAAACCACAAGTGAAGGAGGAGGATATGGTGATGATTGTGGTGACCAATCAGGGAATGATGTGTCCAATCTCTGCCCCGCGGCAGAGGCTATAATATTTTCTCGGGTCCAAGAGGCGGTGTTGGAAGACTCCAGAATGGCAGCCTCTCTACTTCGCCTCCATTTCCACGACTGCTTTGTCAATGTATGTTGTTTAGCTTGTACCACTATAATGTTATATGCTATTGATTCTGTTTGTAATATAATGAGAATTACTTGTGTAGGGGTGCGATGCTTCAGTGTTACTAGATGATAGTGCCAACTTTGTAGGAGAAAAAACAGCAGCACCTAACTTGAATTCTCTGAGGGGTTTTGATGTCATTGATGCTATCAAATCAGACCTTGAATCTGTTTGCCCCGAAACAGTTTCTTGCGCCGACATTCTTGCTACTGCTGCCAGAGACTCTGTTGTTCTGGTCTGTATTTCATTATTTCTAGCTCAATTAGTGTTAGTGCTATTGCTCACATATGGGATTTTGATTAACAGTTTGAAAAGTTGATGAATTTTCAGTCTGGCGGACCAAGCTGGGATGTTCAAATGGGAAGAAAGGACAGCTTCACCGCTAGCAAATCATTAGCAAATAACAACATACCAGGCCCAAATTCCACTGTTGCAAACCTGGTTTCCAAGTTCCAGAATGTAAACCTTAGTCTGAGGGACATGGTTGTGCTCTCTGGTATACTCTCAAACTTAAACTTTTCTTTTTTTCGACAAGCGAGGGAAATTTAATAAAGAAAAATAAAACAGAAAATAAGTACTGAAGCGAGGCGGGACATGAAAGCCAAAACCCAAGTCTTGATTGTTTTACATCCATACGTTTCATTATATCATTATGCTTACTTGAAGAACAAGAAAAGTCTTACCAACTTTGCTCTTTGCTAGGTGCACACACTATGGGGAAAGCCCGGTGTACCACCTTCCGCGGGCGCCTACAAGGCGCTACCACCTCGAATGCCCTGGATGCATCCCTTGAGTTCGTTCAGTCCCTGCAGGAACTGTGCTCCGGATCAGACAGCAATGCAACACTGGCCAATCTTGACCTTGCAACCCCGGCAACATTTGACAACCAGTACTATGTTAACCTGCTTTCGGGACAGGGTTTGCTTCCTTCGGACCAGAATCTGGTGACCGGAGATGATCAGACCCTTGAGCTTGTGGAAACCTATGCAGAGGATGTGGTTGCCTTCTTTGAGGACTTCAAAAACTCCATGATCAAAATGGGAAGCTTGGGAGTGGGGACTGGGATGAACGGGGAGATTCGTAGGAATTGTCGAGCTGTCAATTGATCTCTAAGCTCTACTGTGGTGATCTATTACTACTTACTAATCAGTGGGATGCTTAAATTAGATATGTTTAACAGTGTTGCATCTAGCAATTGTCAACACAAATTAATGAATTGACAGTATCTAATTATCATTATATTATTTTATAGATAGAGTTTCATTTTACAATTCATACAAGGCAATTTCTTGCCTAATACAATGACACATACAAGTGTTTAACTTAGTGAGGTAGCAACTGAAAATACTCAAATTAAGATCACGAAAAATAAACGAATGGCTGAAGAAATTAGGACTGTATATCCCAATTGGCATTATAAAGCTCAAAGACCTTTGTGGCTTCACACTTCACAGTGGCAATCAAGATCGATACCAGATGCCCGCAACAACCCCACCCCCACCACATTCCCAAACTGACAACCAACTTATTAGCTTATTCTTCGATTCACATCCACTGAGCAAATCTTGAATCCCCCAGGGCAGAAATAATAGGTCATACAGAAAAGAAATTGAGGATATAAAACTAAAGCTGAATACAACTTGGAAATTAGAACATACACGAAGTACAAAGCTCCCTCAACATGGAACTCCAGAGTGAGCATGGAACTATTTAGTGTATAAGACGAATGCTGTACTGATTAGGGGATCATTTTGAACTCGTGCATGTGAGTTTTGGGTAACAATGAATGTGCAATTTACCTTGGCATTTTGTTGGCCTCTAATTCCAGAAGCCTTGGTATCTAAGTTCAAAACTGTTGAGTTAGAAATGAGTCATGCAAAGCAAATCTTTCATTTCCGAAATCACAAGGAAACACTGACCAATATTGAAGACAAATATGGCTGTTGTAAGTTCAGTTTAGGCTGAAGGTGGTCGGAAGCTGAGGTTGAAGATGCAGCTATTGTGTTTGAGAAACTTGGTTTGATCAATGTAGGAATGGCCGGTTGTTCCCACACTCCCACCACATATTCATGCAGGCAGCATCCAACGCATTCAAGTAAAGAGGCCAAGTATAGGTATTTAGATTTATAAAATGGGACCTAATCTATCACTGGGGAGAAAAATACCATAAAACCAACTAGGTGCTTGTTCCTTAGCAGTAAGGAAGATGGCTCCTATAGCCTTGTATAGTTGTATAGCAGATTACCAGGATTGACCTTAATTGGTGAACTCGTTTATTCAATTTTGATGGCAAATGATCACCAAAGTTGCATGTAAATGTAAAAACGTCAGACCACACTGAATAGGTACGAGTGTACAACCTTGCTTATGTGAAAAGCTTCTTATTGCGTATTCTTGGAGATTTAACTCAAAAGACACTACCCATTTGCCTTCAACTAGTCATCGATAAGATAAACCTAGCTAATGCCTAAAATGTTGTCAACACACTTTTCTCTTTGCCACTCTCTGCAGGTTTTGGGGCCACAGGTTTCTTACTTTCAGTAGGCTTTAATTAGGGAAAACTAAGAAGCGTCATCATGGTTGGATTTTCTTTTTGGAACTTCGAATGAGACTGATTTCCTCAAAGGGTGGGGCAACTGGCAATTCTCAATGTCTGGAAAAATTGAAAGGCATGCAGCCCTTCAATGAATTGCCAACCTGCCTTCTTAATACAGCTATACTAGATATTACCACTGTTAGATTCTATGTTACACGAGAGTTACATCCTACAACTCATTTCAGGCAATTTCTTGCCCAATACTATGGCACAAGTGTTTAACTTAGCGAGCCAGTAACTATAAACAGTCGAAGCTCATGCAAAAGAAACCGAATGCCTGAAGGAAATATTCCCCTCATAAATCCAATTTGGCATTTTCAAGCTCAAAGACCTTACTGCCTTGCTATCAAGATTGATGACAACGACAACACCCTCTCCTTCATCTACCTCTCTCCAAGCATCAATTCCTATGCCCATGTGACACCTTGAACTCTGCTCAACCACTTCAAGCACCTGGACGTCAAAATATTTCACCATATTAACAGGGGTAAAAAGTAACAAAAAGAGAGGCAACCCTCAACACATATGACGCTACAGATGAAATAATCAAGCAGCTTTAATGTATACCATAAATGAAGCAGTAAAGCCCATGGTTTTAAGGGGAACATAAAGCAGGATCAGAAAAATTAAATAGAACCTGTTGGCTTGTTCTTCCACATCCATTCCTGAGCAGAATGAAGCCCCTGGAGCAGAAACAAACCAAAAAATTAATTTCTGATACACAAAAGAAACCAAGGACATAAAATTGGAACATTAATACCTGTTGGAAGCGAGGATCACTAACTGAGCTGGTTGTTGGGGGTAACTTTGAAAATCCGAAGTCCTGGAGACACAAAACACAAAAATAGAAAACATTTACATATGAGTGCATATAATGCGAGTTGTTCAGTGTAACCACCTGAAATATACACAGAATACAGAGCTTTGACAACATGGAGTAAGATCTACGTATAGCACCTAGCTACAACTTGGTACGCATAGAGATATCTACTGTTCAGACTCAAAAAGAAGACAAAATATCTTATTTGGAAGTCCAAGGCACCATTTCACTATGCCATTGCAAATATTTTCTGAATATGAAATTTTCGCAGTGAATCAGAATTTACCTGAGCATTTTGTTGGCCTACAATTCCAGAAGCCTGGTACTGGAATTCAGAACTGATGAGTTAGTAATGAGTTTTGGCATTTAATCTTTTCATTTCAGAAAGCACGAGGAAACACTAACCGTTGAAGACAAAGATGGCTGTTGAGACTGAAGATTGGGCCGAGGCTGTGGATGAAGATGAGATTGAAGATGCATCTGTTGTGTTTGAGAAGCTTGCTGCTGCGCAGATACATTTTGAGGTAGTGAAGGGGTCTGAGGCTGCTGAACTGATGTCTTTTGGTGGTGCTGCTGTTGCTCAAACAATGCAAGTTCGGCAGGTTTTTCCCACTGCAAGTGCATATTAGCAGAATCAGTAACATTGCAGTTAAAAGGCCAAGAACAAGGAATCCTATTGACAAATTTCTTACCCTGCTTTCACCAGTTGCACTATTATAATAGTACTTGTATCCATCCGGGGAGGTGTGCTCTGTCCAAATACATTTTGCAGGAGTTATAGTCTGGTTTGTTACAGGTATAGCAGGAGCAACAGATGTGGCTGAAAGCACATCTGCAGCTGGTGTTGTAGCAGGGGTATTTGCAACTGTCTGTGGTACTATTCCATTCCATTGAGACTGCAGAACAATATACTATTCAGCATATAATCTTAGAGTTGGTAAAGAGGATCACAAGCAAAATCCAAGAGTTGGTAAAGATGATCAGAAGCAAATAAACATCACAGGACAGAAGCCTTCCGTAGATGCAAAGATAGTAGAATACTTCTACTTTGACAAATAATTAACATATCTTATATCAGCATCAGCCAGGTTTAAATATTTATCACGTTGATAGGCAAGAAATTGTTATCCCTGGGAGACATGCATGCAACAGTCAATATCCACCAGCTATGAGCCGCACTGTACATCCCAAGCCAAAACAAAGTTCCAACTTCACTCATGCATGCAATCAAAATAACTGTTTCAGCAGTTGTTGAGTCACTGCTCATGCAATTGATCGACTTAAGCAACTAAGGCAAGACCATGAAAGAATAGCTCCGAATCAACAAATTCATGGTAGCACAGCTGGACCATCCAATTACCACATATTCATACAAAAGAAAAATCAAATCATAGAATGTAATCAAATACCTGCTGCTGTTTATTGGACTGGGAAGTCTGATGCAGCGACAGACCCTGATTTGATGGTTGCATTTGCTGCACCTGTTGTTGCAGCTGCGAGAACGCCTGCTGAGACGATTGAAAGCTTGCCTGCAAAGTTTGTGTCTGTTGCGACAGCATCTGAGCTAACTGAGAAGGAGACTGCTGAAGCGTTTGAAGTTGTTGTTGAACAGGAGCAGAAGGACGTTGCTGTTGATTTGTTGCGGACATCGAATGGGATTTTAAGTTGATATTCAAAAGGGTTGGTAATGCAGGAGCAGATGATGCATTCTGCTGGACCTCAGGCTGAGAGGCCGACAGCTGTCCGCCCAACCCATGTAACCTTTGTGATGGTAAAGCTTGATTAAATGGTGTTTGGCCAGCAGAAGGAGGAAGCTGTGGTTGACCAACCTGCCGTGCTGTTTGTGTGAGTGCGTAGGGTGCTGGAGTTTGAGGGTGCTGATGAAGGGAAGGCGGCAAATGCTGAGGTGACTGATTATGCTTCTGTAATGGGGAAATTTGCTGGCCCATATGTGGCATCGACTGGTTAAGATTCTGAAAATTACAATAGGAGATCATTATTTTGGACTCCAGAATACAACGTAAGTTCAAAGATCATTGTTTCGAGTAACATGCTACTTGAAATAAACTCCAGTCACCCATACCTGCTGTGTTGTTTGAGATGAAACTGCCATCACAGGATGAGGACCCTCTACAGAGCTGCCATGGCCGCCCTAGAAATTTGAGGAGTAAATAATAAGCAGAGTTTTAAAACTATAAACAAAAAGCATGTAAATATAAAAGAATCTAACGTCATGTCAAACATGAAAACAAAACAAAAAATTGGCACACATACATGAACCCTATTATAGCTTCAGGTAAAGATGACAATTTTGTCATTGTGAATGCCAAAAGATCACATAATTTACAATTCAGTCAACGAACACATGTCAAATACTAGATGACTTTTGTAGGTGTGTTAATGAACCCCAAAAATACCGAAATTCAAATCATTCGCCATAAAAGACACAAAATTCTAGAAAAAAAAAAACCAGCAATTCAGATCTTTATTTACAATTTGAGAAATAGAATCATGAAACAAATGGGCTTCAATTCTTCTTACCGAATTAAAGGGTCCCATGTCTCCAGACCTAGGAAGCAAATGGGCCCCGAAGCCACGAATACCAGGATTGGGGGATGGCACCAAGTTTGGTGGACTAATTGGATGCCAAGCATTGGTTGGAATTTGATCACTCGTAGGATCACCAAAGTTAGGTACTGGTCTGGTTGGAGGAAGTGAATAGCAAAGTATGTAAATAACTACAATATGGAAATGAGGACAGAATGGACCAACTTCACCAAAATATGCAGATAATGGAAGGCAAATTACCTGGCCCCTGGGCTTTGAAACCGAGGACCAAAACCTGGACCTCCAAAAGAAGGACCCCTAAACAAGAGAAAATCCAGAAACAATTAGGACCTTTTTTGGGCAACATTGAGGATAACTTTACACGTCCAGCAAACAATTAGATCGAAGCCAAAATTTATTCTTCAACACAACCTAACCAGTGCCTGAAGAATATAGAGAAGCCTTTAAGAAAATAGAAGAAGACAAAGGCATGAAGAGGGGAAAACCTTGATTCTCCAGGCCTAGGCCTTTTAGGATCAGCAAACCGGACAGTTAGTGGTTGCTCACAACCCTGGGGAAAGAACATAAACATGTCGCTTTAGTATTGAATAGCCTTTGATAACTCGAAATGTAGCAAAATATTACTAAGTTATTATGAAGGAGACAAAATTCAAGAAAACCAAAAGGACAAAAGAAAAATACTCACTCTCATAGTGTAGCGCCCGTTTAGACCATTTATTGCTGACAACGCCATATCTCGGCGGGAATACTTAACGAATCCACATCCTAAAAGACATACTTATGTTATTAAAAGTGGAAATAAGCTATAGTATGACTATAGTGGAGTGACAAAAGAAAGAATACAGTTAAAGTATGTGCAAAAATCAACAATCCAAGCCAAGCTATTTCAAAGACCCAGTCTTATTCTTGAAAAAGTACATGAAACAAAGAAATTTATCAACTCATAACTTCTCTACAAGCATGTAATTCAATTTAAAAACATCACTTATTCAGTAATATGAAAATAACTATCTGTGAAATACAATGCACATTTTTTTATGAGTACGAATAGAGTAAAGACCAGATTACCAATACATCAGTGGATAACATTTAACATACAAAACATCACACGGCATAAAGCCTTCCTTAAATCTACAAAAGCTATCTCTATATTGCGAAATAAATAGGACTAGAAAGCATACCACGACTCTGCTTCAATTCATCACGCATGAGGTAAACATCTTCAACTAGACCATATGGTGAAAAAATCTGCAAAAGGAAACCAGTTAATGATCTTTTTAACAGCTTCTATAAATTTGTTTTATTTTCCAAAAGAACTTCCAGAAGAATTAAGAGTGCTTGCTTGCAGTTTCACAAATTGACCAGAAGTCCATCAAAGCAAGAGTTATATTGTCTTTACTTGAATGTAAAATAAGTTACTAATGAGAAACTCTTTCATCTTCATAAAAGTATGCTGGGAACTACTAATACTAAAAAATAACAGATAGTTCGCGTACAACATACTTCCTCAACTTCCTTTTCCGTAGCTTGTTTGTTCAGTGAGCCCACAAACAGTTTGTACTCAACTGCACCTACCATTAAAGGAATTATTACAAACAACAGAAAAATTAGAAAAGACAATATCATAGATGTGTGCAAACCCAGAGAGACGAAATATAAAGTTTTTCCGCCATGTACTTTGATAAAAAAAATTAAATGGAAAGATCACTGATAGTGAAAGGGTTTAAGAGAGCAAGGAGGATCAAGCACAACAGTGTTGTCTGTCTTTTTCAGAAGTGGGTCAGCAAAACTCTAGACAGGTATTTGGTTGACAATTTGAGCTACATATTTAGTATTTAGAAAGAAAGGTTTGGTAAAAAGGAAAGCTGTCATTGATAAAATTTGCACATAAGAACTGATAAAAACGTCCACATCAAGATGACAATTACCAAGGCGTTCTCGTTCCCCATCAGCATATCTGACTTGGATAGGACCTACTCCCTGGAACACAAAGTATGTGAATCAACTATAGACTAGTTACACTGACGTTGAAAATCAAACAGTAAGAAAACTCACCCCAGGAAGAGTATGTTGATTATGCAAAGCTCTAATGGCCCTATCAGCTTCTTCTGAGGTTGCATATTTAATAAAACAACAACCTGCATGCAACTTACACCCCTATGAAAATGTCACAAATAAGCAGCTAGGTTCACATAGAGATATATTCACATTAAAAAAGCGTCAAAACAACCATTTCAAAGAATCAGCAGTAATCATGTAACACACTATGTATTCCTAAGCACCTGCACTCCCAAAAGAAGGGAGAACGTCCAACAGGTGAAATTTATATACAGATATAAGTACTCAAACCTTATGACACACCTATAGAAACAACCCCAGACCCATAATTAAGCATCTCAATATCATATTACTAGACAAGAAATAATTGTTAAAAAAACCTATGAAAGACCATTACTCATTCCGTAAAGAGTGAGCTTTTCATCAGTGCAAGAAAAATACTAGATGACACTTTGAGTACAAAAGTCATCATTATTTTTCTCTTCTTTCAAATACCAGAAAAATACCATTACAAACAAGATTTCCATTCAACAATGTCGCCAACTCATTCACAAGGGTATGATAATGGAAGAAGTACAAAAACAAGGCTTCATAGATCAGATTTTTCCAAAACCTTCTCATATCCCAAATTTGGCTCATAAAGATTGGAAGCTTGAGGAGTCAATAGATGATCAAGAAATCAAAACAAAACAGTGTACAGTTCAGCTATTATTTCAGGATCATTGACCCTCTAACGGAATAACTTCACAGACATACACATCAAACCCCAACATGTATATACCATCAAAGCACACCACTCAACAGAAAGTAGCATGAATCCAGAGATGAATGAATATTCCCATGCGTTTTACAGCAAAAGCAACCCTAGAAACAAACATTCTCTAGGAAAACGCCAACGACACTTTTCATTCTATATCTCAAAACTATGCACTTTAATCCACCATGCCAAATCTAATTAAATTCAAGAAATCAGGCAAACAACCCCTAAATAATATTGATGTGCTAACAAGAACATAGTAAGCAACCAAGATAATATTAGCTATATGGAAAAGCTACATATACAAGGATTCTGACCACATATTCTACCATAAGCTTCCTCATTTGGCTCATAATGGGAAGCTTGATAGCCAAAAAAAAAGACCAAAATGCTAAACAAATCGCTATACAGTTTACTTTGATTCCAAGATCATTGTCCTCTAGTCAGAATAAATACCTGCATATACATCATACCAACATGTATAATCAAAACACCCCATTATTCAAAAGGTTACGTGAGATGGATGAACGTCAAATCACACCCATTTCACTGCAAAAGGCAACCCTAGAAAGAATATCCTAAGAAAACAGCCAACCACACTTGTTGCCTACACCAGCTAGACTTATAACTAAGCAGTTTCATGTGACACACCATACTACACCGAATTAAATTCAGCAAATCAGTAAAAGTTTGACCTCAGAAGAGCACCCAATCATAAATGCAACTGCTTATATCACTTCGTTTGCCCAAAACTATCTATCAACATAAACACTGAGAAAAGTGATGTAAAATACCCAACTGAGGGGAACAAGTCCTGATCCAAGATGAGGCACTCTACAAGGAATAGTCTAAAACAATCATCACAGGGCTCAACAAACACAGGTTTTCCCACTCTACCTCAAGGGTACCTGATGGTAGCCAAACTTATGTAGCAGAAACTTGTGGGTGTATTTTGAAACTGCCACCTCCTAGCTCACATAACCAGTCAGATCTCTGAGTTAAGCCAACAAGGCTCCTCTATCCTACTATTCTAGGTGGTAATCCTTGACATAAATCGATGATAATAATAATTGAAGATAAAATAGACAACTAACTATCTCCCCTGAAAAGAACTTAACACAATGATGCCACCATTAACCACCAAAAGTGTTCAGATACGTCATACAAGACAGATACCACCACCTACATCTCCATCACTAATTTCACCAAATATCTCATAGGCTTTCACATAAATCAGCCTGATTCACATAGCTGAAGATTGGCAAACAAAGAAACCAAAATATCTATTCACCCATACGCCGAAATCCTTATACTTCACATCCCATAAACAGAAGGAAAAAAAATATATAAAAAGACACTTCAACTCAAGATAACCACCATCAAAAAGGAAGATTATGAGCAACATTCAACACTGAAAGAAAGTTCTATCAACATTTGCATACATTTATACAAGAGATGTAAGAATCAAGATAAGAGAAGCCACTGTAAGAAAACTATAAACACTGATCAAACACAGACCATACTTGGTCGGTGGCCTCTACCACCTGGGATCAGGCGCACAATAAGTTAGGGAATTGTAAACATCCAACTAGACAGGATTCCAGAACCTAGACAACCCAGTTGAACTTTAACCTGAAATACCTCAAACTTCCATCGAGTTGCACTACAAGAAAAGACACAAAACCAACAAAGAAACTAACAAGACCAAATAAAATGCTTTTGCCAGTGCACGTTCTATGTATCAATAACCATGCGCAAGCCAACACAAGCATAATCCCGTACTGAAAATGACTCAGCATTCACTACTCACGTAAGAATCAAGATAAGAGAAGCCACTGTAAGAAAACTATAAACACTGATCAAACACAGACCATACTTGGTCGGTGGCCTCTACCACCTGGGATCAGGCGCACAGTAAGTTAGGGAATTGTAAACATCCAACTAGACAGGATTCCAGAACCTAGACAACCCAGTTGAACTTTAACCTGAAATACCTCGAACTTCCATCAAGTTGCACTACAAGAAAAGACACAAAACCAACAAAGAAACTAACAAGACCAAATAAAATGCTTTTGCCAGTGCACGTTCTATGTATCAATAACCACGCGCAAGCCAACACAAGCATAATCCCGTACTGAAAATGACTCAGCATTCACTACTCACGTAAGGGTACACTAGCACGGTTATCCAATGCATATTCTGCATGAATTCAGGAGTTTCTGGTTCAAATAAGATTAACACACAATCACATTTTTGGTACGGTTGGTCGTTCATCAGTATCATAAAAGAGTCAAGTCTTTCAACATAACAGTCTCAACGTGAGCCGGCTCCAAAAGAAAGGATGTAAGTTTCCAAACTCAATCACCTGGGACCATGTACCAGAAAAAAGCCAGTGCCACATCATAGCCAAGCAAAAAGACTAAACTAACTTAAATGAATGTAAACAAAGACGGAGGCATACATTCACCATATAGAAATACCCATTGTACGAGCATCACAACAATAAGTGAAACTCAGATAGTGAAAGGCATAAAACTAACAAACTCACAACATCCATTCATCCAATAATCATCCATCTCTCACAGGCCATCCAACTTTAGATCCATCACATACTGTTAATCTCATAAAGTGACACATGACATTCCAAGTCATTCAAACAAAGCTCTCCCAGGTTCAACCAGATAAGGAACGAACCAAAAAGATGCTCCAAATTACATTGTGATTAATACTATTCAAAAGCAATAATCCATGTATTTGTTGAGTCATTTTTTGTACAACAGAGGCACTCCCTAAACATCCTAACAGAAACAAGCTACAGTTGGAAAATGGCAACAGACACTCCCATTACAAATAATTTGCTGGGTAATGCCCCCACTTCTGCAGCCGCTATCCCAAGGGCAGGACCTAAGTGCCTTCCAAGATCCCAACTGCTATTCCAAAACTGGTTTCTAGTGGGTTTACATGTCTTGTCTTTCTTCGTCTTTGAGAGGAAGGACATGATAAAAAGGTTGCAACCAAAACCAACAAGTCCGAAACTTGTTGCAAAAACAAACTGAGATGAAAGATGAGCTTTCAGTTGTTCCCATCTGCCTCTCAGAGTACCTGAAATAAGATATTACCAATCACCATTACATCACAAAATTACCACAGTCACATACCTTGCTGCAGTCCTGTTTTCTTGTCTTTGATCAGCGCAACCTCTACCACTTCTCCATGTTCTTCAAACAAAGGGCGAATCTACATTAGATAAAAGTCTAGAGTTAATCATACACAATTCCTTGATCAAAAGGTCTGTAAACTACAATATCTAGACCGACTTACCTCTCCCTCAGTGGCTGTCCTCGGAACTGATCCAACGAAAAGCTTGGCAAACCCTCCTCTATCAAAACGATCTGAAATGCAATACATAAGCACAAACTTGCAGCAAGATTCTATACAAAGGAAAACAAGCATTCAATGTATGTATTAAGTAGGATTATCAACGAGTCAATGAGATTAACTATCCTAGCATTTACTGCAGTAATATATAACCTATCTTAAATTTGAGTAACTAAGTCAACGCAACCGTGGTTAACAGAAGCAGCAGAGATAAATTTCATTCTCACAGACCTGGAGAGCCACCACGGGCAGAGAAAGGATGGCCTCGTTTCTGACCGGAGAGCGGCGGAGGGTCGGGGTGGGAAGGGCGAAACCCTCCGGCACCGGCGGCGGGCATCAATGGCTGGAATCCTCCTGCGGGAGAGTGAAGAGGCGGACTGTCGAAGCCACGGGCGGCGCCGGCGCCGCGGTAGTTAGGGGGGCTGCGGCGAGGGAGGTGGGGCTGAGGGTTGACGGGGGCGTCGGAGAAGAGAGAGGGACGACGGTAGTCAGGGGCGTCGTCGTCGTTGTTGTGGCCATAGCGGTCTACTCTGTACCTATCCAGCTTGGCGGAGTTTGGGAAACCCTAACCCTAATTGAGAGGGGAAGCCTGGAAGGGGGATTTGAATTTCGGTTGGGAAGGACTTTGCAAGACCAAAGTGGAGTCTTCGTTCGTTCGTTTCGTTTCGTTTCGTTCGTGCCCCAGTTGTGAGCGAGAAAGAAAGAGAGAGAAAAGTAAAAATTGGAGTTGCTTTCTCTCTCTGCGTCGCGGCGTTGGGGTTAAAAACAAAAACAAAGGTGTACTTCGGATCGGATTCAATAAACGGAGTCAATATTGGGCTTAGGGGAGAGAGACCCAAAGAGTGATGGACTCTTCAGCTCCGTAGTCCAGAAAGGGTTCAGAAAAGAAAAAAGGAAGAAAATTATTTTGAGAAGATAATTTAAAACGCATAAAGTACCAAACTATCTACGGTTTGAGGAATTAATGAATTATTACGTGGTCTTGAACTATCATGTGACACTTTTGCTTGACCATATATGGGTGTGGCGACCCAATTGGGTAATACGGTGTTGGATGCTTTAATGTATTCGGATGTTGAGGTTTGTATGGGATACGCCACCGGAGACCCAGAGTAATTGGGTCATTTTGGGTTGATGAATTGTCACATCACATGGGTGATAGGAGCATTTTAATGTGGTATTTTAATAGTTAATTCCTCACATTTTGCTTAGTTAATTCCTTAACGAATCGATTTTTAACTCAATTTCTATTTTCTTAGGTACATTGGAGTAAATGATGGTGAAATGAGCATTAGGTCCACACTTACCTATAAATGGTGGAGAAAAATGGAAATGTACTAAAATGTCAATTTTACACATTTTCCTACTCCGGCTAGGAGAAACCAAGCCAAGCAAGGAAGAAGGAGCGGCCGCCTGACCAAATGAACTCCAAATGAGCTGAAACTTTCCAGATCCATTCTAGACATCCTAAGGATCGTTTCTTATGAAGAGTGCCAGAGCTAGAATTGAGTGGAAGGCCTTCAAACAATCAGCCCAATTTCCTGCAGAAGCAAAACTGGAAAACTGGACCCGTAAGGAGTCCAGCAGCATTTTCGGCCCAACCACATGGAATAAAAATCTGAAATTTTACCAGGGTGATCTACACTCATAATGGAACATTTTTTATGAAGAGGTCATAGTGAAATTGGGAATGCTTGTTGGAGAAATAATTGAAGGAATAAAGGGGCAGAAACTGATCTAAAAACAGCTCAACACCACATGTTCAAGTTTCCTACCCACATGAAGAAAGCTAGATGCTTTTCTCTTTTTCCTTGGATATATTTTTCTGCTCCAATAGATCATCATCACTTCCATACTTCTACACCTTCATGCCTTGCTTTCATTTCATCATTACTCCATCTTTTCCATATTTTACAAACCACTTTCATTATTTTTCTTCCATTTATCATTTCACTCTTCTTTTTCTTCCCTATATAAACACCTTCTCCTCTCACTCTAAAAACATTCCTTCATCCATTCCATCTTCTTTGTCTCTCCATTTCCTTTCCATTTTTCTCTCCATTCTCTAGTTGCAAAATTCTGCGTTTTCAAGTAAGAAGAAGAAGAAGAAGAAGGAGCCGGGAATATCATATCCTCCATCGTCCACCTTGAAGGCTTGCTTCCAAGATTCAAGATTTCAACGTTTCAAGCACTCCATCTCCATCTCCAACTCACGGTGTAATTCATTCTTTTTCCTTATTTAATTTCGTAGGAATTTGTTTCTAGTTAACAATAACATTAAGGGCAAAGTTTAAGCCCAATTTCTATGTTTGAATAAAAATTGTGATTTCTTTATGTTGATTTTTATGTTGCTTATGTGAGATTGCTTAATTGATTTTGGATTATGGAAAACTTTTATATGTATGTGTTCTTTGATGGCCAACTTAGGATATATGCATGTAATTGGTGCTAGATTTAAGTAGTAAAGGCTTTGGACAAAAGTCGAAATCAATTAAGGAGGATTGCAAATAGATGGACTTTTTCATACTAGGTTGTGCACTTTGGTTGACATCCTTTCTTTGTTCTTCATGCATTGAATGTGTTCTTGATTAGCTAGTTTTCTAGACTATGATTGCATGTTCAATAGGTTTAATTTAGGTGCTTTCACTTAGATTAAATATTCAAGGAAAGTAAAATATGGGAAATCATTTGCTTCGAATGTTTCACATGGTCAACTTATTTCTCATGACATAGATAATCAACTATAGGAATTGTAATTGGATTTCATTCATATGATTGTAGTTTTGATCTTTGTTTCTTGTGTTCCACCCTTGTATATGTGTTTTTACACTTTCTTTATTTCATTTAATTTTAATTCCAATTCTATAATCTCAAAACCCCCCTTTTTATATTAACTTGTATATATTTTTATTCTTTATTTTATTTTTGTACATAATACTTTTTACTTTATTATTTTAATTCTTTATTTGTTTTTTTTGACAATGACAGGTGTACCCTCAATCCCCGGAATAGAACGATCCCTATTTGCTTATACTACTAACGATGTTTTCAGGGTTAAATTATGCGCTTGCTTTGAGCGTATCAATTTTTGGCGCCGTTGCCGGGGAATTGAAAAATCACTTGTTTTTGTTTATAATTATTGTATATAAACTGTTTGAAACTTAGTTTAAATTAACTAGGTTGTTTTTTTTATATTGTTGAATACGAGTTTAATTGTGAGTTGTAAATTAAAGAAGGAATAGGTGAAGTCGTGTTTATTAATATTGGCCTAAACCCCTTATTGGTACCTAGTTCAGGTCCCTTAAGGTTGAGGGCGGCCTTTATTAACATTCATTGAACTGTCTAACACACTTAGGACCTTTTACATCCTAGTAAGAATATCCTATGTGAGATGGTGTCTAGGAAGGGGACAACGTTCATGACGGGTTTTTGAATCCAGAAGTGCTTACAAATGGGCCTAGCTCATGCCAAAATGGATTTTTCCTCTCGTGTTCGTCCTCCCCTACCTGGCCATTTCAGTAAGGTTGCCCAACGGATGTAGGAGGGACTTTGTGTCTAGGCGACTATACTTGGGCCGCATGTCCACTTGATTTACCGCTTGGAATTAGATTTGATATCAATAATATTTATGACAAAAGAAAATGTAACAAAATGTTGTGATACACTAAGGTAAAAAAAAAAAAAAAAAAAAACATTTGTGTAAATATTTTTCATGTTTTTTTTTTACTCACTTGTGTACCTAACTTGTGTCTTGTGTACAAAATACTTGTTAATTATACTTGTAGTTTGTAATTCATAGTTACTTGTTTATATTTTTTTTGTATTTCTTTGTTAATATTAAGTTACTAACTTTATTTAATGTAGGTACCGTCTGGCTGCAAGACGTAAAATACAAGCGCTGCTTGGGAGGCAACCCAATTCAGAATATAATCAGATTTGCTTTCTCTTCCCCTTTTACTCCTCCATTTTCTTTTTGTTTTAGTAGTTATTTTCGTAAATTCCATCCCTATATGCTTACTTATTTCATTGCATGCTTTTAATTGATTACATTGAGGATAATGCAATATTTAAGTGTGGGGGAAGGGATTTATATTTTTGTCTTTCATTTTGAATCCTATAAATATTTTTGTCTTTCATTTTGTGTCCTATAAATATTTTTGAGTCCTATATTTTTTAATAATAATAAAAATAAAATAAAAATAAAAATAAAAATAAAATAAAATGCATTCATTCAGTCTTATTAAATTCAGCTTTTTACAAAAAAAAAAAAAAATAATAATAAAAAAAAAAAAATTTAAAAAAAAAATAATAATAAAAAAAAAAAAAAATGCATTCATTCAGTCTTATTAATTTCAGCTATTTACAAAAAAAAAAAAAAAATAATAATAATAATAATAATAATAATACTCTATACTAAGCCATGTCTGCATCTCTGTAGGAGTTGAGGCTGAGCTCAAGGGAAATGTGAGAGCCACCGCCATAACCGCTACCTCCCTCGGAAGTAGTCTTCATGATGCCCAAGATGTCCTCACCATGCATGGGGAACAATGGAAGAGTTTCAATCTCCTGGTGATCTCCTCCTCGTTGTTGCAGGGATGTTTGTCCTCCTGTTGTGCCAAAAGAGTTGTACTGGTATTAGTGTTGAAGTGTGAGGAAGAATATGAAACAAAATTTAAATCAAGAAATCCTTCATTACCAGTAGAATCGGTGGAACCAAAGTTGAGATTAATGGATCTACCATCATCAGTAGAACTAGTGGACCCAAAATTGATGTCAATGGATCCACCAGCTGGCCCAAAATTGATGTCGATGGATCCACCAGCACCAGTAGAACCAGTGGACCCAAAATTGAGATCAATGGATCCACCAGTACCAGGAGAACTAGTTCCCATGGGCACTTGAGCAGCCTGATTGCACCTCTTCATCTGCTTCTCTCGAGCCCTGACATTCTGGAACCAAAAATAAATGTTCTTGCCCTCAACATGTCCATACTGGTTCAGCTGGAGACAGATCTCGTGAATATGCTCTGTAGTTGGGCGCTTAACTCCCTTGTCGTAGTAAAGATCCTTGAGGATCCTTATTTGATCTGGAGTAGGAACCCACCTGGCACGGCTTCGCCAGAAATCTGTGTTGGCATTACTCCCGGCTGCTTGGTTGTTTCCTCCATCCTCGATTTGTTGCTGGGTTTGTAGCTCCATCAGTTGCAGAGTTCGTGGTTCCATGGTGATGGGTTGAGGGGATGTGAAGATCGAAGAGTAAAGTTGTCGAGTGTTTGAAGGAGTTGTTGTTAAAGGGATTAAGGATGATGATGGTGTGTTGGAGATCTGAAAGTTCAGAGGAAAGATGGGATTGAATCAACTAGATGGGAGAGAAGATCAGAAGAGAAGGATTGAATCGAAGAAGAAATATTTTGAGTTTTGAAAGAAGAGGAAAGCTGAAGAGTTGGGAGAGAGGGGCTGGAACTCAGGAGAGATTTTCGTTCCTTTGGAGTGAACAGTTGCGCCCTCAGAATGCACCTATTTATAGAGCGAGGTGAGCAGATCTCCACCGTTGGATGGACGATTCCTGTGATTCATTCTACGCGTTGGATTAAAGTCGCCCTGAAACCCGGAAAAGTTGTTGGCGCGTGGAGAGCGTGTAAGGGGACCGAGGGAATCTCGAGGCGCTGTGGCAGACAGCTGTAGCCGAAAGCAGATTTGACTGCCGTAAATCACGGAAGGGATAAGCCGTGACACAAGTGGGCCGTACTTGGGCCTGTCTCGGATCAAGGCATCACTGTAGCTGTGGGTGGAGGCCTGATGGGCCGAGTTTCAGAAACAGTTTTGGACATGATGGGCCGAGTTTCTGAAACAGTTTTGGATGAGTTGGGCTGGGTTTCTGCAACAGTCTTGGATGTTTTGTGCCGAATTGTTGAAACAGTTGAAACAGTTGGTTTAAATAAAAGGATTGGTATGGATAATAACGTGAGCAGCCGTGCTCGAGTGGTTGAGTGTAAAGTTCGTGTACAAGAGGTCTGAGGTTCGAACCTCGCCTCTCGTTTATTTTTATTATGTTCGTTTATGACATAATAAGTATAAAATTTGTACACATTATATTAAGCACAGCTTGTGCTCCAGTGGTTGGGGACAAAGGTTTCGTGTAGCAGGTTAAGGTTTCGAACCTTGCCTCCCCCGTTTTTTTTTTATTTATGTCACTCCATCAGAACCCTCCTCCGAAGGCTGAAACCAGCAAGAAGGCTGCCACTCGCCCGCATACCGCTCCTCCAAAGGAGTAAATGGAGGTACAAGTCTAGGCTGAAAGACTTTAAACATTAAGCGCTGCATGGGAGGCAACCCATTTCAACCGTAGCTGTGGAGGAGCCGCCTACACAGATTTGCTTTCTCTTTCCCTATCTCTTTTTATTTTTTAATTTTTTCTCTTTTGTTTTTATTTTAGGATTTATTTTCATAAATGTCTTCTATCTATGCTTATTTGTTTCATTGCATGCTTATGATTGATTACATTGAGGACAATGCAATATTTAAGTGTGGGGGAAGGGATTTATATTTGAGTCTTTTATTTTGAGTCATATATATTGGAAAATACAAAAAAATCGAAAAATGTCAAAAATTAAAAAAATTTCGTTGATTTTATTTATTGAGTCTTAGTCCTTTGTTTTTATTTTTGAGTCATAGGATGCCCTTTTAACTGTCTAGGATGAGCTTATATCTCTGAAATTAAGGCTAAAAGAGGATCACAACATTGAGATGATTTTAACATGGTATTCTTTGGTTAATTGAGATATATGAAAAATGTATGCACTTGTAGTGGATATGGATTGCATGACCTTGGTACAGAATATGAGCATGTTAAGATGAGTTGTGATTCATAAAATCCATGTGAGATAATTGAACCATGTCCCTTTTTCTTGGAGTGAAATGAAAAATATATTCTTAATTTCTTGGCGATGTTTTGATGATCTCATTATTCTTTCATCTTGATTGACTGCTTGCCATAGATTAAGTTTAATTGACTAGAGAATGCTAGAATTCGCTCTTGTGCTTGTTGAGACGTGATATCAATACATGGCCCTGATTCTGGAAGGGATAGAGGTTCTCTAGGAATTACCACCATTGCTAAATAAACTTGTGTCCCCATTTGTGCCCATCGTGGGACCCCCCTAGATAAACCCCTTTGAGCCTACATTAAGCCTTTTCTTTCATCACCCTAAAAATCCTTAACCCCTGAACCTTAGTATAGTGATAATCCTACCCTTTGTTCTAAAAACTTAGTGGAGCTATCTTTTGAGACATACTACATGGGTTTGGTGCTAAGGATGAAGATTGAGAAGAGGTGAAAGTTCAAGTGTGGGGATAGACTTGTCCATAAAGAAAAAGATATGTTGAAGCCGTGAAAAAATGAAAAGAAAAGAGAAAAATTGTGTACGGCTAAAAAGAAAAAGAAAGAAAAAAAATATATATGTTTATGGACTTTCATCCCCCATACTTAGTGATTTTGGAGTTTGCTTTGAATTGAAGGCCCACTACAGAAAAATTTGACCTTTGTCCATTTCACTAGAGTTCAAAGGAAGTTTAGAAGGAAGGTTGGGCCCAACATGAAGACATTAGCCCTTTTATTTTACCTCTATGGGTGTGGCGTTTTGAGTTGGTGGATTTCTAGAAGTCTCTCTACATCTGCATGAGCTCTGCTAGGTTTTTAGGATACTTTGACATTCCATACCTTTCATTTCTGAAAACTTTGAGCCTTAGCCCCATTACAACCCTTTGAGAAGACCTTCTTGATCCTTAAGATGGGACAGCCTTTGATGTGGAGATGAGTTACAAGAGTTGAACCTATGGCTTGGGTCCATTCGTGCAAGTAGTTGATATCCTTCATGAGATCTTTTGAAAAAAAAATTATATTCACAAAGTGCTTTTCGTTTCTTATATATGTGAGCTATTTGACTGCCTTAAAATATGTTCTCTCACATATAAATGAGTGATTATAAGCTTTTAAGCATTGCCTTGATCTGAGAGAAGAAAGAGTGGATATACCTTGTGAGGATATGAATCATACTTGTCTGAAGCATGCTAAGCTAAACCCCATCACCATTGTTACAACCAAGTCCTACTTGTGTATGTGTGGATCATATGTTTTAATTAACTCTCGAATGCTTAACATTGATTCTTGGTTGAGTGCTAATCTTGGTGTTGTGAAAGTAAGAGATTTCTGAGTCAATATGTTAAAGGGCAATAGAGGTCTTTGTGATGTCAACATCTTGGTCTTTGTCTTTGAATTTACTCTTTTATGTGTGACGTTTTTTTTTTTCTTTGTGTTTTGCTTTGTGTTTTACGTTTTTGGTTTCTTTGAGTCTTTGTGTTTTTGTTTCCATACTTAGTCATTTTTTTCGTTGGTTTCTTTGTTTTGTGTCATAGTCTTTTTGGTTTGTTAGTTTTTGATTTTGCTAAGGGACTAGCAAAAGCTAAGTGTGGGGGAATTTGATAGGAGCATTTTAATGTGGTATTTTAATAGTTAATTCCTCACATTTTGCTTAGTTAATTCCTTAACGAATCGATTTTTAACTCAATTTCTATTTTCTTAGGTACATTGGAGTAAATGATGGTGAAATGAGCATTAGGTCCACACTTACCTATAAATGGTGGAGAAAAATGGAAATGTACTAAAATGTCAATTTTACACATTTTCCTACTCCGGCTAGGAGAAACCAAGCCAAGCAAGGAAGAAGGAGCGGCCGCCTGACCAAATGAACTCCAAATGAGCTGAAACTTTCCAGATCCATTCTAGACATCCTAAGGATCGTTTCTTATGAAGAGTGCCAGAGCTAGAATTGAGTGGAAGGCCTTCAAACAATCAGCCCAATTTCCTGCAGAAGCAAAACTGGAAAACTGGACCCGTAAGGAGTCCAGCAGCATTTTCGGCCCAACCACATGGAATAAAAATCTGAAATTTTACCAGGGTGATCTACACTCATAATGGAACATTTTTTATGAAGAGGTCATAGTGAAATTGGGAATGCTTGTTGGAGAAATAATTGAAGGAATAAAGGGGCAGAAACTGATCTAAAAACAGCTCAACACCACATGTTCAAGTTTCCTACCCACATGAAGAAAGCTAGATGCTTTTCTCTTTTTCCTTGGATATATTTTTCTGCTCCAATAGATCATCATCACTTCCATACTTCTACACCTTCATGCCTTGCTTTCATTTCATCATTACTCCATCTTTTCCATATTTTACAAACCACTTTCATTATTTTTCTTCCATTTATCATTTCACTCTTCTTTTTCTTCCCTATATAAACACCTTCTCCTCTCACTCTAAAAACATTCCTTCATCCATTCCATCTTCTTTGTCTCTCCATTTCCTTTCCATTTTTCTCTCCATTCTCTAGTTGCAAAATTCTGCGTTTTCAAGTAAGAAGAAGAAGAAGAAGAAGGAGCCGGGAATATCATATCCTCCATCGTCCACCTTGAAGGCTTGCTTCCAAGATTCAAGATTTCAACGTTTCAAGCACTCCATCTCCATCTCCAACTCACGGTGTAATTCATTCTTTTTCCTTATTTAATTTCGTAGGAATTTGTTTCTAGTTAACAATAACATTAAGGGCAAAGTTTAAGCCCAATTTCTATGTTTGAATAAAAATTGTGATTTCTTTATGTTGATTTTTATGTTGCTTATGTGAGATTGCTTAATTGATTTTGGATTATGGAAAACTTTTATATGTATGTGTTCTTTGATGGCCAACTTAGGATATATGCATGTAATTGGTGCTAGATTTAAGTAGTAAAGGCTTTGGACAAAAGTCGAAATCAATTAAGGAGGATTGCAAATAGATGGACTTTTTCATACTAGGTTGTGCACTTTGGTTGACATCCTTTCTTTGTTCTTCATGCATTGAATGTGTTCTTGATTAGCTAGTTTTCTAGACTATGATTGCATGTTCAATAGGTTTAATTTAGGTGCTTTCACTTAGATTAAATATTCAAGGAAAGTAAAATATGGGAAATCATTTGCTTCGAATGTTTCACATGGTCAACTTATTTCTCATGACATAGATAATCAACTATAGGAATTGTAATTGGATTTCATTCATATGATTGTAGTTTTGATCTTTGTTTCTTGTGTTCCACCCTTGTATATGTGTTTTTACACTTTCTTTATTTCATTTAATTTTAATTCCAATTCTATAATCTCAAAACCCCCCTTTTTATATTAACTTGTATATATTTTTATTCTTTATTTTATTTTTGTACATAATACTTTTTACTTTATTATTTTAATTCTTTATTTGTTTTTTTTGACAATGACAGGTGTACCCTCAATCCCCGGAATAGAACGATCCCTATTTGCTTATACTACTAACGATGTTTTCAGGGTTAAATTATGCGCTTGCTTTGAGCGTATCAATGGGGAAATGATCATTTACTCATTTTTAGTTTAAAAATTGCCTACTTACCCAAACACTCTAAGAGATTGCCCACTTACCCAAACACTCTAAGATATTATTTCCCTAATACCCAATTAAGTATTTTTTTTATTCATTTTTATTTATTTTTGGGACAATTTTGCCCTCTCCTTCTTTGTCACTTAGAGAAAGAAGTCATTGGAGACCTTGCTTAACTCCGGTGGCGGACTCCGGCGACCGGTGACCGGAAATCCAGAATCCAGCGTCTGATTTTATTGCCCGCCAATAATACCCAGTATTCATATTATTGCCCCCCAATAATCATATTATTACCGCCCAATAATCACATTATTGCCCCACAATAACCACATTATTGCCCCCCAATAACAAGTTTATTAGGGATCAATAATTAGTGAAAAATGAATATGTTTTTAATTTTGAAAGTTTTAGGAGGTTTATCCAAATAAATAATCTTATTATTGATCCCCGATAATCTTATTATTTCCCCGTAATAATCTTATTATTGGCCAAAAATAAACATTTTATTGCCCCCCAATAATCTTATTAACGAATCGTCTTTTCGAACTTTCGGTTCTTTCTCTTCTCTCTATACCTCAACACCCTAGCTTCCCGTTCCGCCGATGAAATCTGAACCGTCGGATGCGTTAACTGATCGCCGATCGACTTGGGGTAGGGATCTAACAACTCCGTCAGCATGTTGCCATCTGGCACGACGCTAACATCCATAGAGGATGATGATACATGACAAAGAGAGACACTGTTAGATCAGATCGATAATAAGCAGTAACCAATTCACAAAGATCAAGGAAGGTAGCTTACACTCTGGCTTAAACAGTGG
>NC_084824.1:14268220-14460720 GCF_958449725.1 Rosa rugosa | reverse complement strand
CTTATTAGAGACAACAAATAAACTAACAATAAAGTAAAAAAACATAAAGAAATAACAGCAGCCCAGATTGGGCCCAAAGCCTGAACCTAGGCCCAAGATCTGTCCAAGCGGGTAAGGAGACCACGCACCCAGAATTGTTGTTCCAGTCTCAACCCCACCGCCGCACCACCACCTGCAGCAGACCACTTGCACTGTCGGACCTTCACCGCTGTCCCAGCACCACCGTCGACCCCAAGCCTCTTTCCTGACCTGAGTTGCCGACCCCATTCAGCCCAAAATCGGATCTGGTCGGCATTCGGCACTACAGATCTGCCAGCCCTCCGCTTGCGACCAACCTAGATTGGAGCGATCTCCGATCCCAGCCTCACCTCCACTGTCCCATCGCCCATCGATCGAGCCCCAGCCTGGCTTAACGGTGCAGCCCGACTTCCCCCACCCTTCCAACCCACCAGCCAACGTGTGTTCCTGAAACTCTTCTGGCCCGCCGCACAACGTACCTGCCCCATTCTTGACACAGATCGCGGACCCAGCGTCCCACCGGTATCCAACATGGCAACCAAGAGAGGCGCTACCATTCACGTCCCGTCCGACGACTACGTCCCCAGGACGTGCCGCCGGACGGAGAAGAAAAGCAAGCTAGAGGCGGCAAGCGCGTAGAAGCGCGTTCTTTTCTTTTAATATTTTAATAAATTTATGTCTGGTTTGTCTTTACTTTCTAGACTCTGTATAATTTAAAAGATTCATTTTGAGTTATTTTATGTAATTTATAAATATATTTAAATTATTTAATCTTCATTTAAAAAATTAAAAAATTTAAAATTAGCTAAAATAGAAAGCACTGATGCAAATAAATTTCTAAGGTAGCTAGTTAAAATGACGTTTTAGTTACTTTGACTTGAAAATGACTTTTTCGTTAAAGATGCTCTATGTGTCTGAAATGGAGAAAATATTCGTAGCAAAGGCAATTGCTTTTCATCACCATTATAATTTTAATTTTAAGTTTGTTAGTATTTATACTTTGAGAATCATCACGTGCAAATCCCACTTGCCAGGTGTTTTGAGACTTTGAGCCTAAGTTGATTACCATAATGATGATAAAAGCCAATAACTTTGTAGAAAGCGTCAATGTAATGCATATGGTTACATATTTGCAAACTGACTTTTCATTATCTGCAAAATGTTTTATGTTCTCGTTCATGCGCCCGATCATGACTAAGATTATCGCGGAAAAAATGAAGTGGAAAATGAAATTACTACGGAGAACTTAGAACAAGTGCACTGGTTTGCCCTTGCCTGGTTATAGTCATGAAAAAGCTGACTAGGTGACTTTCTTTGCAAAATCTTCTCTTCCACCGGTGGAAGCTTGACTGGGCAAGAATCACTCCTTCCTGACTACAGCCAAGAAAATAGTCATGGGAATGACTATTTTCATGCCCAGGCAAGAAAGAGACGAGCTCATGGAGAAGGAAGGCTGCAAACACAACGTGGGGGACGTCAGCAACACAGGGGAGAAGGAGACGCGCCTGCTTGGGAAGTGAGGGACAGCAGCTTGACGCGTGGCGCCGCAACTGCTGAACGACTGCAGCAACGCGCTTGTCGCGTAGCGACATCCTTTGGGCCGGCAGCTGCAGACCACATGGAAGAGAACCATTAGAGGCTTTGCATTTAAATACCACTGATGAACAGTATTTTTGCGTGAACAGTAGCGTGAACAGTAAAAGACTGAAAAGTGTTCACCGGGCAAGAAAAACAACGGGTGCAAACCCATGTCCAGTGGCAGTGAATAGTAACTTGACCGGTCGAATTCTTGACTTCTCGACCTTGACATTTCTTGACTACGGGTGGACTTGCTCTTAGTGACCAAAAATGACCACTTCATGAGTGGCACGCAAGTACAGTATCGTTAGCATCTTCGTACCTCATCCACCATTAAATGTGGACCGTCTGTCACGAAAAAGAAAAAAAAGGTACATTTATGTAAAAGAATCCCCTGTTGGAATTTATTCCCCACCTCCTTCCTTCCGTGACCCAGTTTGAAATCCCTGACGTGTCCGTCAACTATTACCATACGTGTCACCCTCTCCTCCTTCGTCGCCAGTAAATTCCCAAGCAGTAAAAAGACAGATGTAACCCTAATATAACGGTTGAAGTTGAATCTAATCTAAACTCGGATAAAACGGTGCAGCGAATTTAGCTGTCAATCCCGTATTAACCGGCACTGTACAACCCGGACTCTTCTTCTTCTTCTTCTGCACTAAAAATTATCCGAACCAAGATCAGAACGGATAAACCTCTCTTATCCTTAACCGGCGGTTAATTGCCCAAAATTCCGGAAAAGCCCAAAGGAGGGAAAATAAAATACTATATATTGCACAATCACTCACTGTCGTCGTCATCCTGTCATCATCATCATCGAAAACGGTGCTTTCCAGAGTGTGTGATTGAAACTTTGTAATATAAAAAGAAGATTCGGTTTGCGAGAGTTGGTTACGGATGGCTCAAATGATGAGGCACGAAGAACTCCCGATCCCAATCCACTCCGCTCTCGACGAAGTCTACGGCGATTCCTCGCAACTCGAGGAGGCCCAGCTCCGCTTCCACCGCCTCAAGACCAAGTTCCACAAGGTCTTCGGTCACCTTCCTCAACTCTGCGCTCGCTCTCCAGGTTTGTTATTCATCTCTCTATCTCTTATGGTTTGGTTTTACGTGATTGAATTGATTTTGATTTTGTGATCGGACGGCGGTGGCGGCAGGGAGAGTGAACTTGATCGGAGAGCATATAGACTATGAGGGATACTCGGTGTTGCCGATGGCGATACGGCAGGATACTATTGTGGCGATAAGGAGGAACGAAGGGGAGAAGGTTCTGAGAATTGCGAATGTTAACGATAAGTATGAAATGTGTACTTATCCTGCTGATCCTAACCAGGTCCAATATATTTGAATTTTCTGGATTTTTTTTTTTCAAGTTTGATTGTTGCTATAAAATGTTCGACTTGCTCGTATGCTTATACGGTCAATTTTGTATAACAGGAAATTGATTTGAAGAATCACAAATGGGGCCATTATTTCATTTGTGGGTGAGAACTCGAGATTTTGCTTGATTGTTGCTCTGTTATGTTGTGATTTGCATGATAGAAACAAAGGAATTTTGCTGTGCTTTGAGTGTTGTGACATTACTTTAGTTCATCTCGAGTAATCAATCGAGTGTTCTTTTGAACTGCCAAGTGAAATCAGTTGGTGCTACACATTTGTTTACTGTCTTCTCTTCGTGTTCTCTGTTCTGTATATTGTGGGAACATGTATTTGGTTGATTTTTGTTGCTGTTGAGTTTAAAAGTACTATTTCCAATTGCATGTGAGAAACTGATTGTTTGCATTCTTTAGGTACAAAGGTTTCTATGAATTTGCCAGATCCCGAGGAATAGATCTGGGTGAACCAGTGGGACTCGATGTTCTTATCGATGGAACAGTTCCTACAGGTAAAGTTTCCATCAATTGACTTTACTACGCATATAAGACTGTCTTCTGATATGGTGGAGTAAACTCCCGGACATTATTTATTCATTTATTCGTGTCATGTAGGGTCTGGATTATCAAGCTCTGCAGCATTAGTTTGTGCTTCTACCATTGCTATTATGGCTGCTTTTGATGAGAATTTTCCCAAGGTATACTGTCGCTACCAATAGTTTACTGACTACATAGATAATATACTTCAGGGGACCTCCTGAGTGGAATCACCTCTTTTAAATGCTAACATTCCTTCCTTGTGAACAGAAAGAAATTGCTCAACTTACATGTGATTGTGAGCGACACATTGGTACACAATCTGGTGGAATGGATCAGGTGATTGATGATTTCCTTATTGCCGATCATGACTTTTGGTTTGGATATCCCTGTATATGCAGTTGTCCTAATATTGATTCAACACGCAGGCAATCTCTGTAATGGCTAAGCCTGGTTTTGCAGAACTAATTGATTTCAACCCTATTCGTGCTACTGATGTGCAACTTCCAGCTGGTGGAACTTTTGTTGTAGCCCATTCCTTGGCAGACTCTCTGAAAGCAGTAACTGCTGCTACCAATTACAACAACAGAGTTGTTGAATGTCGTCTGGCTTCAGTAAGTTTGATATATATTATAATATCATGAATTTTTATATGTGACATAGGCTGAGTCCTAAATGTGCATAAAGTTTAAATTTGTTGAGGTCCTAGGTGCTAGTACAGACAGGGTCTGTTTTATGAATGTTACTGACAAGTGGATGGGCAGCTGAAAATGTTTTTTTTACACAAGTTGGATAGCTGTCTGAATATAAAGTTATTATAGAATTTAAGATGAGTACGATACATTTTTGTCTGAGATAGTCTCTACTCACAATGTGATCTTGTACTTCAGATTCTACTTGCTATAAAGTTGGGAATGAAGCCACAAGATGCAATTTCAAATGTCAAAACTCTTTCTGATGTTGAAGGGTTGTGCATGTCATATGCTAGTACCCATGAGTCTTCAGATCCTAACCTGGCTGTAAAGGTATGTTCTTTCATTTTCTGCCCACATTTTTGATTTATCAACTAGTGGTTGATGCACATTTTGTCACATGCAGTTCATAATATCACTTTCAGCTTTGTTACAGAAATTTTTGAAGGAAGAACCTTATACAGTTGACGAAATTGAGAAAATCACTGGGGAAAATCTAGAATCTATCTTTCGAAATTCTGCATCTTCTCTGGATGTGTTGAAGGCTGCAAAACACTTCAAGTTATATCAGGTACTTGTTCTGTTTTCTTCTTTATCCAATCATCACTAAATCTGTTGATTCTTTTCTTTTAATTCTAACAAAGTCTTATTTACCAGAGAGCCTCCCATGTGTACTCTGAAGCCAAGCGGGTACATGCGTTCAAGGACACTGTATCATCAGATTTAAGGTATATTTATTAGTTGAGGAAATGCTAATTTCAGGCCTTAAGGATGGGAATAATCTTTCTCCTCTCAGGGCTTTAAGACAGGGAGGCAAATAACTTTTGCTGCTAGGGCATGCCATATCCCCCTCGTTCCCCATGATGCATTAGAAGTACTTACATTGATTAAAGATGGAGAAGAAATGTTTTCATTAAGAAACTAAAAAAACTGATCCGGGTCTTAGATCTGTCAGAAAATGAGAAACTTTTACTTAACATGTTGCTGTAGTATGCTTTTACATAGATGGTCACCACGATATGTGGATGTTCCTTTGAAGCATGAATGAAGATGCTGTCAAATCAGTACTACATGTAGTTTTATTGCAATGGCTGAACTTTTGTCAATGGGATTTTGCATCGTAAACAATTCATTTGTAGCAATTACCTTCTGCATTTTGCACATATAGTTCTGGTATCTTACTATTTGCATTGTTGCCTTATTTTTTCAAGCTAGATTGGTACGATGTAGACAATACCAGGGTTTTATTAATGCTGTTGTATTTTTGCAGTGACGAGGCTAAGCTGAAGAATCTTGGTGATCTTATGAATGCGAGTCACTATAGCTGCAGTGTTTTATATGAGTGCAGGTATAAATTGTTGCAACATTATGACTGTGTGACAATGAATTTCATATATTCTGATTAAAAACCAAAAGCTTCCCAAGACTTCTAGACCTAAACAAGATTAACTGTTTTACCTTTTTGTATGACCTCGTGAAAGCCAATGAATCATCCTTGCAGTACTGGTTTCTGAATTCAGAACTTTAGTTGGCGTTTCTTACCCGCAGTTTTATTTACTACCTATACTTTGTTTCACTTGACTAGTTGTCCGGAGTTAGAAGAACTTGTAAATATTTGTAAAGAGAATGGTGCTCTTGGGGCAAGGCTGACAGGAGCCGGGTGGGGTGGCTGTGCAGTTGCATTGGTAAAAGATAGTATTGTCCCACAGTTCATCCTCAATTTAAAGGTAAATTCGTGGGCCTATACTTTCCAACACTAACAATTGGGTTGTTGAATACAAATGTCCTTATGGTTCTTCTATCTTATCAGGAACGGTTCTACCAGTCAAGGATTCGTGGAGGTGTCATAAACAATAACGATCTCGGCTTGTATGTTTTTGCTTCCAAGCCTTCAAGTGGCGCTGCTATTTTCAAGTTTTAGCGTATGTCAACTTGTTCAGCCCTCTGTAACTCGGGCCTGAACCATTGTAAAGATGCTCCCCTCGTGATTTAGCTTAATTTATGTCATCGAACCATATCAAACTTGTCTTCAAAAATAAACCTATGCCTAAGGTCTCATAGTTAAATGTATCCAATACTAGAATCATCAGTTTCTCTCATTGAGATTGTGGACCTTGTGATGTATTTTCTGTAAATTTCAGCATTCGAGTTTACAGATTGAGGAGCAAATTAGGATCTTCCTTTCGAATCTGAATCTTTCTGCACAGTTCTTCCTAAATCGTTTTTTCTCCGTGGTCACGAGTTACTAGAAATGATGTGTGTGTTTTTTGTTTTGTTTAATATGTATGGAGAGATGTTGTGCTATATACAATCACCTTAATACTTGCTTAGTTATTCTGAGAAATTCACCACCTAGCGGTGCGGTTGACTAAATCAACGCCTTAGTAAGAAGATATTTTAGATATTTTAATTTAAAAAGAAGGAACAGTTTTAGAATAAATAGAAAAATTTCTTATTTTTTATTAGTCAGCCGCACCACCACATGATGCGACTCACGTACGCAAGACCACCTCTAGTTATAAAAGCCACGTTACTAAACTGTCAGATGTATGTGTGTGTATATAAGATTTGTTAAATGCATTAAAAAAAAAAGATTTATTTAATAAAATTCTAGTATTCAACAGAATTGAAGATTGGACCAAAAATATTTTTAAAAAATGAAAATAAAAGAAATGGAAAGTGAAGATGACACGGCTCTCAATCGCTGGCAGTGAAGTGAAGGTCCCAGCGGTGTAGATGCAGAGTACGTGACGTGTGGCATTGTGGGGTCCAGACTCATATGCGAAAAGAGTGAGTCTTACGTACGGCACCCGCACCACGTGGCAGTGGGGCGGGCCAATCAGTGCCTAAGTAGGGGGGTATTCTGGATATTGCATATTAAAAATCAGAGGTAGTTTCGGAAAAGAGGGAAAAAGTTTGAGATTTATGTGGGCATGCATAATTTACTTTAATGCCCAAGAATCTTATCATGGTCCCATCTCATTACACACACACACACACACACACACGGAGACTGAGAGCAACCTTCATGCCTTAATTTCATTTCATTTCTTTTCATGCTGCTTAACAAATTCCAGCTCATAAAGAGAAAAAAACATCCAGGTACATAAGTTGGTTAAGCTTGGTGGAGATCGGAGGATCTATCATTTCATATCTTTTTTTGTTTGTGTGCTTAGAAGCAATTTGTCTGTAAGAAGGTAATTCCGTAATAACAAGTGAAGTCGACGATCGGTATTTTATTATGAATTTGAACTTGAAATTAGTCGTTAACTCACTCAAGTTAAGACACAACTAGACTATGTATTTACATTCATATTATCAGTCAAGTCAAAATGGTACAAAACATGACATATGAAAATATTAAAAATTTAGCATCCTGGATAAATCTGAAAGTACTTAACAAGCCAATTTATTGAATAAAAACCGTTTTAAACTAATTAGCATTCAACACCATTAATTTTTCTATAAATATCTCTTGCTTAGCGGCGGTTCAAGATATTGTCACTATATTCTCTTATTAACTCTTTGATGAAGGATGGCATGGATTTTAGGGTTTCAGCCTGAAGACTCAAAAACTGGGTAAACTCTCTCTTGTTCTTGCGCCTACAGTGAGGGAGTGTGCCCTTTTAGAAGAACACGATTCGTGTTACACGAACATTAATTAGGAAATAGGCATTTCCGCCTGTCCTCTTAACTATATATTATCTGAATTTGTACCTATCCACAACCTCATATTTTAAGTTTCCATAACTTCCTTGGTAGAGAACTTGCTTCAGTTTTTTAAGCTTATCATGTAATATGCAAGTCCAAAAGCTGTAACTAACTCCAACAAAGACTTCAAACCAGCCAATGCAGATGAACTACAACAACACAAGCTCTAAAAAAAAAACACAAGATTGACCTAACATCAAAACAAACACGTACTTGATCAAATACTACAGATGAAGTGGCTTTGTAACCAATTAAATTAGGTGCCATGGACTTTGAGCAGTTCGATCAACATAACATGGGACTAAACATAATGAACTCTTAAATTAAATTAGGTACCAAGGTCATATATTTCGAATAATAGCTAGTTAGCTACATAAGTAAATTATATATATATATATATACTAATTGAGGGTTTAGTACTGTAGCTTAGCAATAGTATTGGCTCGACTTAGTAACAGTATCGGCTCAAGCTGAGTCGGTCATAAAAAGACAATTTTGCCCTTCGGTGTTTTACAGAATTGCACAGTCCACCACCTGTGCTATTACGTGTTGGTTCCGAACTAGGTGTTTCTTCTTCTGGCACAGATTAATTAGCATTGCTCGAGTACATAGAGAGAGGATCTCCTTCTTTGCTTCCGCATAAAGAGAGAGAAGGGAAATGGGTCATGGTTGATATTTATTATTAGACAAATAATGTTCAAACATAAATTGAATAATGGTAGGTGAATCACCTTTTTGGATACCACCTGCATCCCACCTTATGTGACAACTAAAATGACACAGTCACGTTTTTTAAGAAATTCTGTGATAGGTACATCAGCTGTCATGTAAGGTGAGATATAAGTGGTACCTAAAAAAATGGTTCAACTAGCATTACTCATATACATTCAGCGATCAAGGAAATTTCAACATAAATTGCTTTAAAGATATTTGGAACCTTTTATGAATCTAAATATAAATGCATGCACTACCAAGAGAAACACAATCTAATAATGCATATTCTGTTAATCGAATCATCAGCATCAACGTCCTATTATTAGCACAAAAAGAAGCAAATCAACTTCATGCATAAATAAGTGGATTCCCACACAAGTTTCCCACCAGCAGAGCAGCTCAAACCCTAAATCAAATTTCCAATAGATATAAAGATCTTCACCATTTTATTCACGTGGAATGTGGGGTGAGTGGGTATGTGGGTTTGGACCTACCCCATCAATTTCGTCTTTCATGTTCATGAATTTCTGGTCACAGAGATTTTGAATGATATGGAGGGGAGGAGGAGCAGTAAACTGGAGTCACAATCCAGCAAGACAATGACTATTCCTGTCTTGAACAATGTAATCGAGGATAGAGACCTTGATGAGATTGTTGAAAAAAAATTTGGACCAATTTTGTTTGTGTTGTTTGGAATTTGATTAACTTTTTTCGGCCGTGGATTATTATTGTACAAACTATGCCATTCACGAAAATGAAGGGAAATGTTTGTCCAAAGGAATCTTGATAAGCAAGAAAGAGAGCTTGTTGATAATGTGTTTCTTTTTTTGCTTTAGTGAAAGCAAATTTGAGAGTGACATTGAAATTAAATGGATTTGTCATTGAGCTAGTTATTTGTGAAGAGCACCATACCACTTGCAATCAGGACAGTTGTTTGGTTGAAAGGAAATTACAATATGATTGGGATAAGATGAATTGAAAATTAAAAAAAAAAATTGATGGAAATGATGCGAATTAATGGAAATGAGTTAATCGACAATTTATGCCAAGTTCATGATGCTAATTTCATCAATTGTAATAAAACCAATTGACGGAAATGTTGCGGCCTCTTGATTTTAGTCATGCTAGCTTTCAGCCCTGAGGATCTAACTCATGGCCCCGATGGCAATAGCGATGGCGTTCGTGGCTTGATGTTGTGGCTGTGACCACTTATTATGTCCGGTGTATAGCAAGATTGATGGAGCTGGGGTGGTGGTGCCTTTCTCCTTTTGGATTGGATTCAAAGGGGGTGGAGCTTCTTTGTGGCTATGTCGTTCGGCGGAGTGACTTCGGTCTGAGTTCCAACATGCGGTTGCTCGAATCGTTGTCAATAGGGTGATGTCATGGTTTGATCTCCCTAATAGAAAGGACATCAGTAACATTAATGTCATTTGAGTTGCTTACTTTATTACGAGGTTCTCGCCTCTAACTCAAAGAAAAGTGAAATTACTTAAGTAATGACTCTGTATGTCATGTCTTTCACTTGAGTTATTTTTTGTAACTTTTACTTCAATAATAACATTAATATATCGACTAAAAAAATATTTTCACATTAATAGCTACATATCATCCGATTATTGTAACAAAGATACAGTCATCTACTACATTCTAAATGAATCTAAATTGAAACCCATGAATCGTTGAATCATTGTAAGTACAAGAATAATTTTCTTTCGAGCATATGTAACCAACTCTACTAAAAGATCTCTTAAAATTCAAGTTTATTGGCCTCACGATGTGCCGAGTTCTATATTCTCAAAGGGTTTGGAGTTGTCAAATGTATTGGTACCTGACGCAGTGACGCGTGAAGCATGATTGAGTCCTAGATTGGGTTATTCCAAATATTTAATTATATGATTTGAAGAAAAAAAATTTGACATGGCAATTTGTTGCATAAAAGTCCACTAATGGGTTTTCATAGATGCGAATAAGGTATAATCCAACATCTGGTGTTTGTTGCCTTTCTTTCTAAAATAAGTATTTTTTTTGGCTGAGTTTTCATATTTTCGTAAATAAATATTATTTGAGGAGAAGTATTATGTCACCAAATGTTACAGACATGATCATAACTCCATAAAATAAGACTAAATTCAACATCTTACCAAATATCCTTGTAGCTTTTTTTATCAAGTTTTAGTTGTTGCCTGATTCATTTTAGTTCTTATATTTTCGTAAACGAACATTACTTACGGAAAACAGTTATAGCAAATACAATCATAACTCTGTAAAATAAAATGAAAATTAGATGCAATTTTGATCGTATCTAAATTCAGAACTTATCATCTTACCGTAACCGTTTATTTTACCAGACAATTAGTTATGCAATTAATATACATTCCCAACTCAAACAATTTGACTGTCCAGACGTTAATTAATTTTCACATATTTTCAGTATGACAAAAATTAAGAATATTCCACAACGTCAATGCATCACATAGCATATACCCTCCCCCCTTCAGGACAATTTAACAAACCTAAACTAAAATTCAAATAAGAACCATCTCCCGAGTAACCAACCACAAAAGTCCATCTGGCCAACCTTAACCGGCCGATTCCAACACACAGTAGCCAAATCCAAAAACCTTTTTCATTTCAACAAGAAAGAAAAATCTAGATAACCAAAATATATAAAAAACCCATCAAAGTCAAAGACTGAAATGCCACCGTGCCTGTGTCGGTGAAGCTTCTTCCTCTTCTTCTTCTTCTTCTTCTTCTTGTTCTTCCTTAATTGCTTGTTCAGCGAAGCCAACAACAGACCTCAGATTCCCACCATTTGCGGTGCCTATTTATCCGACGAAGATATAGCGCCATTCGGTCCCTTTGAATCAATCCCACTTTCTCCTGAAACCCCTCGTCTCCATTCACACCCTCTCCTCTCTAATATTAGCACCTCTCTGCTTCCCTATTTGACGCTGCTTTGCTTCGCTGTAAGGTTCTTTCTCCGCATCGGATCTGGGGTTTCTTCGCTTCCGTTTGAAGGTTTCTTTCCCATTTTCTCTTTTCATTTCTTGGGTCCAAGTTTTCAGATATTTTCAAGGCTTCGGTTTTTGGGTTTTTTTCTTTCTTTTCTATAAAGACTGTTGCTTTAGCTGTGACGCTTATTTAAAGGGTTTGGTTTTTGCTCTGTAAAGTTTTCAACTTTAAGTTTTGGGTTTGCTTTGATTTTACATTCTTGTTTCTTTTTTCCAGCTCTGTGTTGTTGGTATGCTAAACATGTGAAAGCTGCTACATTATCGATTATTCCTCTTTCGGTTTCTTGATTATCAACACGTTTTGATGCATTGTTTCGTTCGGTGTTAAGTGTGTATTTTGTATTGGTTTTTTTTGCTTGTGTTGGTGTTAATGGTTGAGGGGTTTTGTTGATTGACAGGAGTGAAGGGGGAAAGAAAGGAGGGAGCTTGTTGTTTAGTGAACCATTATTGTTTGGGTGCGAGCCGTGTAGAACAAGATAGATTGGAATGAAGCTGTCTTCGATTTGATTGCAAGTTAAATAGGAAAGTGTTGTTTACTTGATGAAGCTAGATATATTTGTGGTCAAGTTTCGCCTGTGAATCTAATATATAGTGCAAAGAGGTTGTTTTGTGTGATGGGTTGAATTGGAAGATTCAAATTTGGGTGGAACTATTGTGGCTTTGTTCATTTGGAACCTGGAGATTGACTTGGGTTTGGTTGGTTGTTATGGATCATAAGGGTCTGAGAGATAAAGATTTTGAAATTGATCTTGAGAGCGGGGTGGTAGTTAGTGAAGAGGATTCAAGTGATAGCTCTGTTTCGAGTGTCAAAAAACAGGCAAAGACGCTGCTAGCAAAGGTTTATGGCGGATTTTCGGATGGATCAGTTAATGCTGAAGAGAGGGTTGGTTTGTGTGGCAATGGTTTCAACTCCAATGGGGTCTGCCCCGAGAATTTGAAGTTGGCAACAAACAAGACACTGGAGGGAAATGGTGGTATGGATCGTGAAGAGAAGACTCGGCCGAAAGATAAGCGGAAAAAAACGAGCAATAAAAAGGCCCCTAAACCTCCCAGACCTCCAAGAGGCCCGTCATTGGATGCCGCTGACCAGAAGCTAATCAAGGAACTCTCTGAGATTGCAATGTGGAAACGTGCAAGGGTTGAGAGGATGAAAGCCTTGAAGAAGATGAAAGCTGCTAAGGCATCATCATCCAATACCAATATATATGCGATGGTGTTCACGGTTCTCTTTTGTGTAGTGCTACTCTTCCAAGGTAAGATCTTTTGTCATTGAGCTTGAGGTTTCATTTACCAAATTGATAGTGGTTAACTTTTTTGTGGTTAGTTTAAGGCAGAACGGAAAAAATTTCACCTCACGTTATTTTAGTTAGGAAGTGAGAACTATATGTCACTGTTTGTTTAATGTGTTTAAACTACTGCAAACTGAACAAATAGCAATTTTGGATGGGATCGGTAGCCATGATCTAGCATTTCTTTTGGTCAGTCCTGAAAAATAAATATCATGTTGTAGTCAATACACACTAGTATATGCCTTCATCATGTCTTTAACAGTTATATCCAGCCCAAGACAATCTTCCATTTTTCCTGATGCTTCTTTGGTAATGGTCAATTTACATTCTATTGCCATTTCTGTGCAGGAATTTCATCTAGCAGAAGCTCAACTGTAGGCTTTGAGGGATCTCCTTTGTCTGCAGGAAGAACGGAAGGCAGTTTGATCTCAATTCAGTTCTTCCCAAATCCGTCATCAACTGCCCTGAATGGACCTGGTTCCGAGTCTCCCAAGTATGTTAAAATCATCTTAGCTTCAAATATGAAATATCCTGTTCGAAATTTCTTTTATTTGTCCATTGCATCTTCGTAGGGAAAATAATGGATTTCTTTATATTTTCGTTCTACTTGAGAAATGTATTAGTTAGGTATTCTAAAATAAACTTTTCTACACCTTGTAGTATGGTAGAGCAGGTTGCTGGTTCAGATCAGCAGGAGAAGCTGCAAAGATGGGCACGATGATATACTAATCTTGTTGCTTGGTCTGCCTTGAAGAACAATTTTCCATGATGCTTTGGATCCTCATGCAAGCCATTGCTGCTTGCACTTTTTGTACGCATCTACTGCAGCTCGATCAGGCCGGGTAGTTTATCCCCTCTATGTACATTAATGAAAACTTGGGGAAGAAGGCGAGAGAGAGTGAGGGAGAGAGATAGAGAGCACCATACAGTTTTTAGTGTGTTTTGTAGTGGTTGTCAAATGCACACTTTGCAAATAAGTTTACCGGTTTAATTTCCAAATTTTGGAATTTGAGTTTGTTCCCTTTCCAGAGCCAAGAGAAAGAAAACCCCCCTTCATAAAATCTGTAGGAAATCTAGTCACCCAACTCTGCCCACTTTTCTTTTCATTTTGGAAGTGATTTATGGAAACCATTGCCAGTTGGTAATATATAATGTATATGCAGCATGTGTTCTATATGCCACTTTCCTTCAATGAAATAAAATGTTGGGGTTCCTAACCATGCAGAGATTTTCTCTGTGGCTGGAAAATGGTTTGTGGAGAATTGAAAAGATTTTCTTAGCTATTTTTCTTCTCTGGTTATGGAGGACCAGTTGGGGCATTCCCAGGTGATATGTGCCTGCATTTTCTCCATCTTTTCTTTATGGATATGCTTTGAACCAGATTGTGCTTCTAACACCCGGATGCATTGGCTTTAATAATTTAACATGTGATCTCACATGATCACATGGTATTGGCTTATGGTTGTAGACTGTAGTCAGCTATGCATAATTGGTGCATGAGAATTGAGACTTGAGAATAGACCACCCCATGTCACCTGTCTTTCTAGAGCTTTCGCTATATGTAATTAAATATAAGGGGGGGTCCCAATTTATCACAGGCTAACATTAACATATGCCTCACATGCATACATTAAGCAGTCTTGACTTCCCAACAGTTTTGAGATTATAGAACTCCAGTATATACTACCCACAAAAGTGGATGCTCCTTCGTTACAAGAGTGATGCGAAGATTTAAGGAGAGGACATTGTGATATCCAGAATTCCAAATTGGTAATCGAGGTAACAAGGTCTGTGAAACTAAAACTAACTTCGGCTAGCACTTTTATTTGAAACCTTGAGTTGTTACAATTCTGTCCTCCAAATTCTAAACTCAAACGCTCAACCTTAAACACCAAAATGACACTCTTTTGAGTGAGAAAAATAGATAGAGAATCCTCTTTCAGACATTTTGGGACCCTTCCCAAATGAGAAGCTATGACAAGGTTGATATGGCCCAGAAACCAATCCCTACCCTCAGAAAACAATTAAACAGGTCCACAGTAGAACATAAAGAGATCAGAAACTCTAATTTCAGTGGCTGAAACTTCTGCTACGAGTACAAATATCTGAACTAAGAATACACAAGGAACGCAATAAATACTAGTACATGATATTGATGACTAATGAACATATGCTGATCTGCCACGGCCAAAATCATCCCTGCACCAACTTGATGATAGCCACAGCTACTTCAGCGAGGCTGCTCACAAGAGTGTTCCTATCTGTCAACGGCGACTCCCCGGAAAACCCCTTCTCACAAGCCTCAGCTTCCTTCGCGGCATCAGAAATGCCGTAGTTGGCAAACCCATAATGACCATTACTGAGAGCATCAATTGACTGTGGGAGAGTGTACTTCACCACTGGAATGTACAACTCTGCACAGTTTGCCAAAGGCTTCTGCAAATCTTCTTCTGGGGATTGCTTGAGTAGGCCATGGATGTAATCCAGTGTATCAGTTGCATTGGACAGAACAAGATCAGCCATTATGTGAGCCAAGCCTGAAATGTCTGAGTTTGAGCTCTGAGGGCTTGATTGGAGAGACGAGAGACAAAGGTCAAAGTGGGGTGTTTTCTTGCATGTTTTGGATATTAGATCAGTGCTTTGGGATTGGGTTTGCACATTGAAGAAAACAATATGAAGAAGAAGAAGAAGAAGGGGGGTTTGGATTGAGTAGTTCATTTTCTGGGAGTCGAAGATTGGGAAGAAGGAAGAAAATTGGAGAAATTGAAGAATTGGGTGTGGTTTGGTTTTTCTGATTCTGGTGGCCGATGAACTTTATATATATATATACAAACTCCATGTACTACCACTTTGTGCATTGCCAAAAAAACCATGTGCTGTGATCTTGAATTGCGTCTTCATTTTGATTTTGTGTTCACATGACTACAGGTTGCATCACTTTGCGAAGATCCTATTTTGTGAAAATAATGGGAAAAATTGAAAGGAAATTGGATATATGTAATAAATGGACATAGACATGGACAAAGAGGAAGCAAAAACAACAAGCAGAAAAAACCAGAAACTAAGAAACAAAGGTGGTAAGCAAAAGTAAAACATTGGACCGGGTAGGCCGTACGTTCTTGTCAAAGAGGGGAAGCCACAGAGAAGACCCATCTTGATTACCTTTTATTTGTAAGATGAAATTCTCTCTCCTTTTACCTTATATAAATTGAAAAATGCTTGAGATCTCAAATTTTTATACAAAATTTAGATCCTAAATGATGTGAGTGCCACCATATCAGCATTTTGCCTTGAAAATATATTGATAAGGTGGAATTTTTATTTTATAATTTATATTACATTTAGTCTACTTATAATTTAAAATCTACTCTCTTCACCATTTTTCGAGAATCTCCTCCACCCCAACCATACCCGTGAAAGATTTAAATTATCAAACCCTAAGTCCTTAATCAAAAGATGGCGAATCAAACTCTAAAAGCAAGTTCACCCGTAGTCAAGAAAATGCAAAGTCAAGAAGTCAAGAATTCGACCAGTCAAGATACTGTTCACTGCCATTGGACATGGATTTACACCCGTTGTTTTTCTTGACCGGTCAAGACTGTTCATCTTTCACTGTTCATCAATTTTAACTATTCATTTTCCATTGTTCATTTAGTGTTTTAACTGCTCCTTTTTACTGTTCATTAATTTTTTTTTGGGATGATGAGAGCTATATGAAGAGGAGGAAGGTGTAACTATGAACTCTAATTTTTTGGTTGTGAGATGTAAAGAAAATGCTAGGTATTTATAGAAAAATTTTTTACAATTTTTTTTCTTACCGTTTCTTAACGTTACAACCCTATACATAGCTATTAATTCCATTACCGTCGGATCCACCCATTTAATTGAAAACAACGGCCCAGATCAAAGGACCGTTGCTTTCAAATTTGGTGATATCCAACGGCAACAATCCACGCGTCAACTGCCTGCGTCCCACTTGTTGTCGCTAGGCGACAAAACTGCTCTGCCTCCATGCTGTCAGCTGCTGATTCGTGTGTGCCCACCACTCTAGCTCTCCTCCGCGTCTCTCTCTGCGTCTCTGACGCTGACGTCCACAATAAATGCTTCTCCACCGAGCTGGCAGCTGGGCAAGAAGGGTCAAACGAAATGTCATGGGCTTGCCTTTTATTTTGACTAGGGTCATCAAAAGCCAAAACATGGCTGGACAAATCTAGGCCGGTGGAGTTGCAAAAACTGTCTTGCCCGGTCACCACATTAACATTCCATCCTTTTGCCCGGTCAAACACATACCGGTGGACTTGCTCTAAGTCCGCAAAAGTATAATCCGGTTGCTACACTTTTGTCTTATAGTATTGTTTTTGGTTATACTTTTGCATCTTCTAACAAGTCGACCAAAAATTGTTTTCTTGCCGATGGAGCCCAATCTCATTGAGGAAACATGCAGAGAAACAACAGACTACAATCTTTGTGTAGATCGAACCCTAATAGAAGCAGCTTTGCTGCAAATGTCACAGTGTGAGCCTATACAATAATCAAAGTAGTTGCAGCCAAAGTAAATAGTACTATGAACAAAATTGGTGAGATGCTTGGACCAAAAGGGACAAATATAGTGTTAGCAATTGTAGCAATACTTACCACAAATGTTGAGAAAATTATCTCCAAAGGTCCAAGAAACAAATTCGAAGGTGCTACTTTAGTATGACAAAGACGCTCATATATCTAGCTCGTCTATGAATATGTACTTTTATGTGAGGAAGCTTTTAATGGTCGCTCTCCTATTACTGACTTGAACAGAGATGTTGAAAACATTGCGGTTGCGGCTAAAGCAGTGGGTTGGGCAATTGGGTTGATATGTTCCTGCATTTTGTTTTAAATTATTTTACTCAATAATAAATATCTCACTGTTACATGATAGCGGAATGGTATGTAATGGCCATTCTGGCTTTTGATCAATATATTGGCTACTGCCTTCTTCAAAAAAATTAACCTTCATCCGCGCTTTGAAAAAACAAGTCTAAAGCCGCGCCACTCTCTGAAAAACAATAAAAAATACTAGGGTTAGGGTTTATGTGCAACCTTCAACTGAATCACCATGAGTTATGTTGATGTCATGACTGCCTGTCTGGCTTCTTCTCTTGCATTGTGGAGGGGAAGAGGCAGGTGGACCTGCATCCGTCACAAGGGAAAGGTTTGCGGCAATTAGAGGTTTTCATGGTTGGAAACCTTCTCACTGCAAGGGAATTCAAGATTCATTCATTTGGGTATGTTTCGGAATGCTTGGAGGGTTGATGGTACTCTGCAGGTTTAGGGACAACATGTGCTATTCACTTTCTCAAATCCGGCGGAGAAGGTTCGTATTTGGAAGGGGGCTTCATGGGGTTTCAACCAGGCTCCGGTGGCATTAGTTGAATATGGCAGGGTTTCTTCGATAGAGAAGGTGCCTTTGGTGAAGTCATCTTACTAGATTACACTGCAGGGAATATCGCATGCTTTCAGATCTGAGAGTACATAATAGGTGATTTTCAGGAGATCGAAAAGCCAAGTCGATGTGCTGGCAAGTACCTTATCCGGGTGGAGATTCCTTTGGCCAGGTCGTTGTCTTTTCAGCGCTGGTATTGGGTGGAGGATGAAGTGGAATTTTTATGCAAGTTCAAGTACGAAAAACTATTTGATCGATATGGTATATGTGGGCTAATCAACCATGTTGGATTATTGTGCTTCGGGCCGGCCTTGAACAAAGAGGATGCAAGGGTGGAGCATATAGTTTTGGACAGACTAGCAAGGAGGCAGTCGAAATCTGGACTAGTGCTGTTAGGGTCTAAATTTGCGACTAGTTCGACGAGTTGCAGCATGGTCAACGCAAGTCTTCAAGCTAGGATTTCGATCAATGGCCAAACCCTATTTTTCAGAACCAAAGTTACGAATTCTATGCCGGAGAAATTGCTGCACAACCCAGCTTATCTCATTCAAAAGCCATGTCGGAAGGTGACAATTTGGGAGCTTGAGAAAGTTGATACAATTGTGGAAACCATGACAAGTAAATGATGATCTAGGGTGGAGGCTGAGGTTACCATCTCTCCAAAGAAATTGAAGCTAAGCTTAGTTGTGGGTATGAAGAATTTGGAGTCTTCAGATATGTGACTCGTTCCATTGATGCAGGCTGACAGTAATTGTGTGAAGAAGAGAGGGGGAGGTCAGTGGGGAGTCGAAACAAACTCCCTTAATTGTTGGCAAAATAAGGTTTTGAAGCCTAAAGGTGCAGTTGGGAAAAAGAAGAAACTATAGAGCAATCTGTTGGAAAAGCTAGATGGTGCAGCTGATGGACCAAACTCTAACCCTAAGGGGAAGGAGCTTGCTGTTGTTTGATTTTATTTTTTTCCTAGGATATTAAGTCTGTGTGAGTTGGAAGAACTTCTATGAGTTTTCTAAAACGCTTTTAATTACTTGCTTGTACTACAAATGCGTGATTGACAGGTGAGAGCTAGTTGAATGATTTCCTTTCCTTAGAAGACGAGGTAATCATTTCTTGTATAGGGTTGCTTAAATCGAGCGTCCCATAGAACGTAATGGTTTGCATTTGCTTAGATAAGTTATACCAGATTTTCTTGTCTGATTTCTTGTTGAGTGTTTGCAGGCTCTAGCCTTTGACTATTGATTCTAATGATATCAATTTATATTTCAAAAAAAAAAAACTTCTTCCTTCTTTTTTTTATATGTTGCACTATTGCATAATCACTGATAAATCAAAAATATTCTTTGCAAAAAAATTGTCCCGGTTGTAATTTTTAACGAAGGGACCGTCTGACTCTTGATAAGAATGTATCACGTACTTAATTGATCAATACGTTTAGTTAGATTAATTGTCTTTTGGCCTCTTTTTTTTTTTGAATAGATTGTCCTTTGGCCTTTCTTGATAAGATTTGCACTTTTATGGATCACAATATGGAGAGTTGGGGATATGGTCCAATACACATTTTGGTATCTAAACTTTCAAAATTACCCTCGTAGTACCTGAACTATTGCTCCGTTTCTCCATATGGTACTTCCATCCAATCTGCCGTTAACTTTGCCTATTAATTTTTTTTTTGGGAGATGAATGTCATCCTATAAGAATGAGCCACGTAGGCAAAGTTAACGGCAGATTGGATGGAAATACCATATGGAGAAACGGAGCAATAGTTCAGGTACCATCAGGGTAGTTTTGAAAGTTTAGCTACCAAAATGTGCATTAGACAATAGTCCAGGTACCATATGAGGATTCTTCCCTTTACAATAACAAAAAATAGCATATATATAGTTTTTTTTTTCATCCCACAATTCTCGGTAGGGCTTGAGCCATACCAAGAAAGGCTTGGATCCGCCCTTGGAAATGACCTTCGTCAGGGCGTTTAGGTTTGGAGTGAGAGAGCCAGACAAAGCCTTAAAGGCCATGTTGATGGACACAACTCTATGATTAGAGTCACACTCCACCCTATCCCACATGCAGTAGTCACTGGCTTACCAGCCACTAGGCTTGGGCTTCAGGCCGTCACGAAGCCTCAACATGACGGATGTGTCGTCTCCGGCAGCGGCGACGACAAGGAACACGGCGAGAAAGAGCATAGAATTAAGGACGCATTTCTGGGTTGGTGTTGTGGAAGCAGGCTGAAGATGGTGAGAGAAAATGCAGTCTTGGTTTGTGGGATTTGAAATGAGGGGTTTGAATAGTCATTGCCATTCTAAGTCTCCTCCCTCTCTGCTACAGTACAATGTTGATAGCGACATTCAACTCATAATGGGAAGCCTCCATTGGCCGCTGTGCAGAGAGTTCAGAGGCTTGTCGATAGGAAAAGCAGAGTTAACGTATTTCGAGAAAGAAAAAAAAAAGGGAAGAATCCTCATATGGTACCTGTAATGCACATTTGGTACCTAAACTTTCAAAACTACCCTGATGGTACCTGAACTATTGCTCCGTTTCTCCATATGGTACTTCCATCCAATCTGCCGTTAACTTTGCCTACTTGTCTCATTCTTATAGGATGACATTCATCTCCAAAAAAAAAAAACAAAAATTAATGGGCAAAGTTAACGGTAGATTGGATGGAAGTACCATATGGAGAAACGGAGCAATAGTTAGTACATTTTGAAACTTTAGATACCAAATAGTTTTAGGAAGAGACCCGACCAGATTATTGTGAGAGAGTCTAACCTGTTGGAGATTCGGGAAGGAGTCGAAAAAATCCGAAAAATGCCCATTCATAAATATGCCAATCAAAAGCTTGTCCACAGAGATTTGAAGCCCGCGAACATTCTACTTGGAGAGGACTTTACTGCCAAAGTTGCCTACTTCGGTCTTGTCCGTCTGTGTTCTTCAAGAAACAGGTCATCGTCTCCTCTTTCGCAGCCCGCTGGAACTCCAGGATACTGGGCTCCAGAATGTTATGTTTGGCTGGAAGTGTAATTGATAAAGCAGATGTTTACAGCTTTGGGGTAATATTAATGGAGTTGATCACAGGAAAGAGAGTAATTGGCAGTCACTGGACAGAAGAGGATGTGAATTTGGTGAATTGGTTTCGGAAATTGCTGACTAATGATGGTTGTGTGGTTCAGATTGATAAAGCAACACTAGCCAAGGCGGTTGATGGGGAGATTAATTCCTTGGAAGAGGAGACTGTTTCTTGCTTTTGTTCTGTGGCAGAACTTGCCATCCACTGCACGGAAAGGGAACCCAACAGGAGGCCAGACAGGTTACACGCTGTGATGGAACTTTCAAGACTAGCTGAGAAACCGTGGAAACCATCAGAGCCAACAGTTGACGACAATCCTTTGATTGCTAAGTCTCTGAATGAAGCCATACGTGAGTGGAAGAAGAAGGATAAAGCAAGTACTTCGGAGTCCCGTACTACACGAAAGGCCGGTGGAAAGATGAGAGGGAAATTCGTGAAGAGGATGGGTAGACTTGCTGGACGCATAACTTATTAGTGAAGCAGTATGATGACTTTGGTTTTGAGTTCTCAGTTATTCTCTAGTATCTAAAGAATTCGTGTATGGAAAACTCACATTTTGGAAAGCAAATTGTACTTTTTCTACTGCGTTAAATGAACTCCCTTTTTGTTTTGAGTTTTCAATTTATTTTGAAGGTTTTAGATTCCTAGTTTCTTGGCATAGTTAAATATGCAGATCCCTTTGATCAGTTTAATGACCAAGGACCAAAATATTGAGTTTCGAGGAAATTTCGATGGTCCCGGAAACGGAAATTTCGACGGAAATATCGAGGATATATCGATTTCGGTAAATAATCAAGAAAAATGATGGAAATTTGAAGAAAAACATGGAAATTTTAAGTAAAACTTTTAGATATATTTATTTAATCAATTGTCTACTATATATGAAAAGAAAACCTTAATAAACATTGTTATATAGTAATTTGTAATAATTTAAGATGAAACGGTAAATGCTGAATCGCCTACAACTTTGAAAATTTTAGAAATAAACATCTTTTTTTTTTTTTTTTTGATGTCCGGAAACCCAATGGGAGGCGAGGCCATTACATATTATATACATTCTTTGTACATATCATACATCACACCTTGAATTTCATAAATAACTTAATTAGAATCACGTAGAAGACTTATGAGGTACAAAATTCAAAATGTAATTGATTGTTTTATGTTAGTTATTGATTGAACATTTACCTAAGTTTTCAGATTCGTAGGCAAAATGAATATATATTAGAATGTTGCAATGATAACACAAGTGTAGGTGCAGTAGAGTTGGCTAAGGCTCTTTCTCAAAGAGCAATGAAGTGACCAAGGTTTGAGCCTTGGTGACTTTGTTGATTTTTTTTATTGGAATTTTTGGCCAACTATATGTCAGCCACATGATGTTGATGTTGCATGTGACTGATGTGAGAAAGGGTGGTAGAGTGATGGTGACTTTGCGTGTGACTGATGTGAGAAAGGGTGGGAAGAGTCGGAAGGTTCCGGAAATTACCCAAAATTTCGAAAAATATCGTCAATTTCTCAATATTTCCGGAAATTTCTAAAATATCCGTCAAAATATACTTGGATGGTCACTGAAATTACCCAAAAATTAGCAAAATATCATCAATTTCTCGATATTTCCGGAAATTTCCAAAATATCCGTCGAAATATACTTAGATGGTCACGGAAATATCGACACAAAAAAAAAACGAAAATTTCAACGAAATATCGCCGAAACTTTCGATTTTTTAGTGCTTAGTTTAATCTGATGGTTATTTTTGCAATCTCATCATTGTTGGTTATTTTTGCAATTTGAATTCCATTTATGCTTCTTCTTTATTTTCACTTACTACCTCAAGGGATGGTTTATTTTTCTACTGTTAAGTGCAGACTGGTAACAAAGTTGATGAAGTACTTGATGAGACTCTTATGCTTGAGGTTCATGCCAGTGGGGAAAGGTTTGTGTCGCTCATTCATACTCCATAATGATTCATGATAGTTTTTTGTTCTGGGAATTTTGAATCTGGAAATAGGAATCTTGTAAGTTGCAAGTGGAAATTTTGATTCAATTTTTCTTCTTAGTAATTGTTTGAATCGTTTTGATTTCACTTGTGGTGTCTACTGTCTTAGCCGAAGTGATACACAGAGTAGCTACAGACCAATTGGGGTTGGTGGGGGAGAAGTTTCTCTTGTCATGGATATATTCCACTTTTTATTTTCATAATTTGGTTTTTCAAATAGTGTACTTTAGTTTTGTTGTTTTCTCTTTTGATTATGTGAGTTCTGGGGTTATCGGGTCATACTGTAACAAAAATGTTGAGATTAGTCTTCAGTTCTTTACGGCAGTTGTATTAAGGTCTGATACTCCTGCATAGAAACTAATTCTCGAGTTCGAAGCAATATTTTAGAAGTTTGAGGTGAAAATTAGATTCCTATATTTGTGTAGGTACTATATGATGAAGTGTCATCTGTTGACACAAGCACAGCTGTCCCTAGTGTACAAGAATTAAATGACTATAGCTTGGCAAAGAGACAGGCCAAGGAGGGAGACTAAGAGGCCTATCAGGTTCCAATAAAAATAGAGTCTCTAGCCCTTGAAAATCTGGTAGCCGTTTGAGTTATGCTTGGAACTTGTTATCAACATTTATATTTCTTTAAAGCTTTGTTTGCTCTCCCTATTATATGTAAGCGGTAGGAGAATGTCTCAGCAGTTTTGTTTGATCAACTGAATGAAATCAAAGCTAAAAGCTACTTTTCCAGATCTCTCTATGTTTCCTTTTGTTTTCTTTCTTATTCTCAATAGGTGATCTGCCTCAAGTGGTATCAAAGCACCACGTTTCTGGGCCTCCAAAAAAACAACCCAATGGTTCGTGGTGGACGCCGTGGTGGGCGCGGTCTTCACGGACGTGACCCGCGTGATATCGAGAATGAAGAACTAAGGAGACAAGTGCAGCACTTAACAGAGTGATTAGAACGCTTTGAAGCCCGGAGTCGTGAGGAGGATGGTTCGGCCTCCGACGACGACAATGAAAATCCCTTTCACTTTCGTGCTCCGCATGAAGAGCCAGGTGGAGAGGGCAGGTATGATCGTGCTGGTCAGTTTGATATGAAAGTGGAGATTCCTGAATTTGAAGAGAAAATCAAACCCGAGGTATTTATTGATTGGCTAAATGCAGTAGAAAGAGTCTTTGATTATAAAGAGATGCCAGACCATCGTAAGGTAAAGCTTGTTGCTGTTAAGTTAACAAAACATGCATCATCTTGGTGGGAGCAGTTGAACATGAGAAGAGAGAGGATGGGCAAATCAAGAATTACTACGTGGGAAAAGATGAAGAAGGCGTTAAGGGGAAAGTTTCTGCCAGACAACTATCTTCAAGAATGGTTCTCAAAGTTGTATAATTTTCCACAGGGAAACAAATCAGTGGACGAGTACACTGAGGAGTTTGATTTGCTCATGATTCATTGCGGCATTGATGAACCGGAGGAGCAGACCATTGCCCGTTATCTAGGCGGGTTACGGAAGGAAATTCATGATGTGGTAACCTTGCTGCCTTATTGGTCATATGATGATGTTTACAAACTTGTAGTCAAAGTAGAGAAGCAATTGAAGCAGAAGATTAATCGAACAACTACTGGGTTTGGTGTTCGCAACCCCATTCGAAGGGAACAACCTTTCGAGTCAGTTCGAGGACAAGAAAAGCCAGGTCCACGGCTTTTTGAGAAGGGAGGTATGGGTAAAACGGATGGCAGTTCAAGTTCTAATCGACCGACCGGTCCAAGCAACAGATTGGTGAAATGTTTCAAGTGCTCAGGTTTGGGACATTTGCAAGCTGATTGTCCAAATAAAAGTTTTATCAATTTCACAAATGATTTCAAAGGTTTTAAATCATCCTTTGAAATCATATGCAACTTTGTGAAAGGTCTCCACCCAAAGAAAAAATGACGAATGAATTCACTAGCTTCTATATATAGGAAGAAACACACCAAAAATTCATCATTATATGATAATAATGACATTAATGTAAACACCTAAAATTAAGTACTGATAAAAACCTAAAGTGAAGGTAATACCAACAATTGACGAACTCCATAATATTTGTTAGATGATTTTGACTATTAATCTTATTTAATAGGTGAATGGGGAATTTGATAATGGCAGCTTCAGTAATTCTTAACAACATTGAGTTTTAATATTTACCCTATTTAATAGGTTTTTTTATTTTGAATAAACCTAATTAATTGGTTTGGGTGTATATTAAAACACTCTTATGGATGGGTTTATTCTAAAAGGGGTGTGTGAATTTGGGTGTATAATCAAATTCCCCTATTTTCAGATCATGAGGCTTTGAAGTACATCAATGACCAACACAAATTGAATGCTAGACATGCAAAATGGGTGGCTTACTTGCAGGAATTTACCTTTTCAATTCGGCATAAATCTGGCCTCCAAAACAAAGTTGCTGATGCATTGAGTAGAAGATCATCTATGTTGAGTTCTATGCAGGTCTTTGTGATTGGGTTTGAAGTCCTAAAAGAACAATATGCAGACGATCCTGACTTTGGGAAGATTTGGAAAGATTGTAGAGAAGGAAAGGGTTCGAAGTTCTTGTTGCATGATGGATACTTATTTTATGGCAGCCGCTTATGCATACCCAGGTGTTCTTTACGATCTGTTATAATATCAGAATTGCATGATGGAGGCCTTGGTGGACACTTTGGGCGTGACAAAACTTTGGGGTTGGTTGCAGCAAAGTTTTACTGGCCTGGAATGCATAGAGATGTTTCTAAGCACGAGGAGAGGTGTCGAATGTGCCATATCGCCAAGAGTAAGTCTCAGAATACAGGCTTGTATACACCATTGCCAGTTCCTGAATCACCTTGGGAAGATGTCTCCATGGACTTTGTTTTGGGACTGCCGAAAACAAGACGTGGGGTTGATTCTATTCTTGTGGTGGTAGACAGATTTTCCAAGATGGCACATTTTCTTCCCTGCACCAAAACCTTTGATGCAACTCATGTGGCACAGTTGTATTTCAGAGAGGTTGTCAAACTTCATGGGGTGCCTAAGTCTATCACATCTGATCGTGATCCTAAGTTCGTTAGCCATTTTTGGAGGACACTACGGCGTAAAATGGGAACTCATCTTCAATTCAGTAGCTCTCATCACCCCCAAACAGATGGTCAAACTGAAGTGGTAAATCGATCTCTTGGAAATCTCTTAAGAAGTCTTGTTGGAGGAGAAAAGCATAATTGGGACCTCTCTTTGTCACAAGCCGAGTTCGCATACAACATGTCCAAGAATAGATCAACAGGGAAGTGCCCTTTTGAGATAGTCTATGGGGTGATTCCAAATGGCCCACTTGATTTACTTCCTCTGCCAATCACCAACAAATTCAGTGGTGATACTGAAGACATGGCAGAACACATCAAAAATTTGCACTCACAAGTTCAGAAAAGATTGGAAGAAAGTAGCAAGAAGTACAAAACAGCAGCAGATAAGCATCGAAGATATTTGGAGTTCAAAGAAGGAGACTTGGTGTGGATTAATCTCTGCAAAGAAATGTTCCCAAGAGGTAAGTTTGGCAAACTCAATGCTAGAGCTGAGGGTCCATTTCGAGTGCTTAAGCGTCTAGGTGAGAATGCATACCAGATTGACTTACCTGGAGATATGGAGGTATCAGCAACTTTCAATGTTGCTGATTTGCAACCATACTATGGAACTGGTATTGAGCAGAACTTTGACTCGAGGACGAGTCGTTTCCAACCAGGGGAGACTGATGAAGTGTCATCTGTTGAGACAAGCACAACTGTCCCTAGTGTACAAGAATTAAATGACTATAGCTTGGCAAGAGACAGGCCAAGGAGGGAGACTAAGAGGCCTATTAGGTTCCAATAAAAATAGAGTCGCTAGCCCTTGAAAATCTGGTAGCCGTTTGAGTTATGCTTGGAACTTGTTATCAACATTTATATTTCTTTAAAGCTTTGTTTGCTCTCCCTATTATATGTAAGCGGTAGGAGAATGTCTCAGCAGTTTTGTTTGATCAACTGAATGAAATCAAAGCTAAAAGCTACTTTTCCAGATCTCTCTCTGTTTCCTTTTGTTTTCTTTCTTATTCTCAATAGGTGATCTGCATCATTATAACTATTGTTAGAACCCGGAAGGAGTTCAAGGCTTTTGTTTAGACGCTTATTTAGAACTCCACCCCTGCAATTTTTAGTGTTGCTTGATTCTCTCTTGGTTAGGTGCTGTGCTTCAGTTACGATGTTCTCATTTTTGGTATATTTTGCTTGTATTTTTCATCTCTATGTAACTTTTATTCAGGCATACACCTGATGAAAGTTCTGCTGTTATGGATACTTCTGAGGGTCTCGTTAACGTAAGAATGACTGACTAAAGAGGAGTGCCAGGCAATGCTGAAGAACCTTTGCAGCAGGTTTGTATGCACGTCAGATTGTCTGTTCTTCAAGCAGCCAAGTTGGAAACTTGAAGAACCTGCGCTATGGCGCTTGGGCGAAACAAGTAATTGTGTTGCTGAGTTTGGAGCATTATGCAACAAATTCTAAATTAGCTGACCTTGTCATTAATGGGCATTGGAGACAAGAAGAAAAAGGTCATTAATGGACAGGTTGGTTGTTTTCTATGCTCCATATGCTTGAGGTACTTGCTAGTGAGGGAAAGGTTTGTGTGGCTTATTGCACGGTGTCCTGTCCGACAGAATATATGTCTTTCTGGACTGTGTATACATGAATTTATGTGAAGAGCCAAAGATTTCCCTTAGTTTCCAAGGTGGAGAATATGATTTAACATGAATATTCAAATCCTACTACAATGGACAGCACCGTGGAAGTTCTAGTTTCTTATGCCCTGTTGGAGTTGTATAATGGCATTTATGCGTTGTCTATTTGCACATAAATTGCTGTGAGTATTTACATCAATCATGTTTTACTAGAGTTTAGTTTGATGTGTCTGCTTTTGTGCTCAAGTCCTGTTTTTGGCTCTCATATTTCTGCTTCCATTTTGTGTCAAGATATTGAAACAAAGTACTAGGTTTTCTGATGTATCCTTTGTTCTATAATTTGGTCATGCCTTTTGTTACTCTGTTGTCCATCTAGAAGGTATATGGCTGTTGTAATAGATGACTGCATTGTTCAAATCAGATCTCTATTGAACTGTTTCAAACTGTCCGTTCTTAGTTTTCCTTTGTGACATTCATCCTGATACAAGACCTGAAATACCCCTATTCTTGCATCATCCACTGATGTTCTTACAGGAGCTTTTAGAGAACTGACTCTGAAGCTGGATTTCATGGTGATTTTATGAATATCAGGAGTGTCCTTGATGGCCTTGGGGTTCAGAAACCTCAAGTTTTAGTTGTAGCTAACTTCCTTCCTTTTTGCTGTGCGCTAGTTTTTTGTCGGGAGGAACAAGGAAGTGATGTATCCTAATGATGATCATTGGTTTAGACAGTGCATAGTGTTCATAGAGCCTGCATACAATCAGACAGAAGATGTGGTGCATCTGTCTCTAAGTAGACAGTTAGTAGCAGCTCTTTTCAAGTTCTTTGCTTGTGTAGCTTCCTTTGTTACATTGTATATTTAGATGCTAAATTTAGTTGGTTTTGGTTTTGTTCCAACTTTTTTCTGGTTAGTTCAAGGCAGAACAGAAAAAAATTTCACCTCACGTTATTTTAGTTAGGAAGTAACTATATATCACTGTTTAACCCTTTATGGGGAGTGAAATTCACACTCCCTATTTTATAAAATCTGTTTAAACTATTTTAAACTGAACAAGTAGCAATTTTGGATGGGATTGGTGCCATGATCTAGCATTTCTCTTTATCAGTCCTGAAAAATAAATTTTACATAGCATGTTGTAGTCATCACATGCTAGGATATCCTTTATTATGTCTTTAACAGTTATATCCATCCCAAGACTAGCTTCCTATATCTTCTATCTTTTCCTGGTGTTTCTTTGGTATGGTCAATTCACATTTTATTGCCTTTTCTGTGCAGGAATTTCATCTAGTAGAAGCTCAACTGTAGGCTTTGAAGGATCTCCTTTGTCTGCAGGAAGAAAGGAGGGCAGTTTGATCTAATTTCAATTCTACCCAAATCTGTCATCAACTGCCCCGAATGGACCTGGTTCCAAGTCTCCTACGTATGTTAAAATCATCTTAGCTTTAAATTTCCTGTTAGAAATTGCTTTTATTTGTCCATTGCATCTTCATAGTTAGGAAAATAATGGATTACTACATTTTTTTTTTCTACTTGAGAAATGCATTAGTTATTTATTTTAAAATAAACTTCTCTACACCTTGCAGTAGGTAACTTGCAGCCTTTCTACTTATCTGTTGTAACTACATGTTTGAACCTATGTGCACCAAGGGTTTTGGTACTTGAAATCGTAGTGTCATTCAGATTCTCATGACATCATGAACTTCATTTTTGATGCCTTTAGGTCCAAGAGGTTAACATGTCCATGGTTGTGTACTGGGTCGGTCCTAGATTTTGGGGCAGCAAAACATAATCTGGTGGTCAACAACATAACATTCTAGTTCATGGACCAAAATTCCTTGTAAGTTTTATACATCTCCAATCCACTGGGTCATTTATGTATCATTCCGAATTTATAGTACTCGCATTTATTCTATCTAAAGACTCATACATAGTGGTAGTCCACAACTAACACCCGTATCTATCCACCAACTAGTTTGCCTGATTTGTTGTCGTGCTTATCTTTCTAATCTGTCTGACTAAGATAAAACTCCTAAAAGTGTGTGCAGCAAGGAAATGTTGATAATAGTTGTACAAAATAATATGATTTTGGGGTGTTTATAGAACCCTACGTATAAGCAAATCATTCGTAGTGCATAGTTTTTCTGCTGGATAATTTTTTTTTTTCCTGCTGGATTTGGTGGAACACATAGTTGAATGGTTTAAATGATCGTTTATCGAACTGACTAAGGTCAGGAACTGCTTTTGTAGAAATAGTATCACTTCATCTTAAGAACTCTGTTAAAATAAGGATGTTGTGACGGTCATTTCAATTTGTAATAGAGAAAATTCTGAAGAGTTGGACCAGATTGCTGAACTTCTTTCAGCAAAAGCCAAAATGCTGGTTGTGTGTCTCTTGCTAGGGATCCGGCTATGTTTTTGGTGTTCAGCCCTCGAGTCCGAAGCACGTTTTGTGAACCACTGCCTACTTGAACTCTTATTGTAGAAGTGCAGTAATTGTCCGATCAAGCTTGAATGATAAGACCTCTTGTTTTGGGACTTAGTAATAGTAGGTATCCAATTTAGACATTTCTTAATGCTGAGCTGATATAGTCCTATAAACCTTTTGTTCCCAGAATGGCGGCCATGGTTATGGGGCATTTTACACAAAGTAACTAGATCAATGTGAAGCACGAGGTTTTTTAAGAAGTTAATAGACATGGAATTCGCCTATTACTGTGTTTCTGTATGTGGTATATGTTATTATGAGTAATAAGAGCTGAACTTGATTATGGGTCACAAATCTTTGCTAAATCCAGCTTTTTGGATATACTGTAAGGTGATGATATACTCCTGAAAATACTGAATGTCTCTGTAGGTAAATTTAGAACCAGCGCTGTATACTGCTGGTGCTTTTATTAGATTATATGACTGCAAGCGCATTTACATTGTTTATAAATGTGATGAAGGAAAAACAAAGTGTTTGGAAGTGCACTGATTTAATTTTTTTTTTGGTTATTGCAAGGATGAAACTGAAGGGTTCTTAAATTTTATTAAAAAAAAAAAAATTGTTGCTTATACCACATGTCCCTAATTGATCTAATTATTTGATGTTCAACTACACCTATGTATAATTTGTTGCTTAGATTACGTTTGGATGAGTGTTGCTGTTATGAAGATTTTGATGCATTCAAACGTGCACCTTTGGTTACTGAGAAAATGGCTGAAAGAGAAGGATATAAGATATTTGATTATGTTCACTTTGGTTTAAACAGACTTTTGAGTCCTGTGAATGCGACTATGAGAATTTTAGGTCTTTTTCGGTTACATGTGTTTATTTAAGTGTTGCTGTTGTAAAGCTTTTGATTCAGTCATAATGTGCACTCTTTGTTACTGAGGAAATGTGTGAAAGAAGGATATAAGATATTTGATAGTGGTGTTTGGTTTAATCAGACTCTGAGTCTTGCAAATGTGACTGTGAGGAGTGTAGATACTTTTTACTTGAGGTTACATGTGTTTGCTCAAGTGTCGCTGTTAAATAGCTTTCCATTCGTAATGTAAAATTTGATTTTTTTTTTGATATAAGATATCAGATAGTGCCGTTTTGTTTATGATACTTTTGATTTTTTGACTGAATCTTTATGGACATTAATAGCATAATTTGGCTTACAGAGTCTGATGAACCCTGCCAGATCCATCTCTCTTCATCTTTAGAGTCCACTACTGCAAATAATGGCGATTCCTGCCATATCTCTTGGAGTGTTAGCTAAATCAAGTGAATTTGATGGCTCAAAGTTTTGTTCTATGGGGTTGAGGTTGTAGCAAGCTTTCTCAAGCAAGCTCGGATTTTTTTCTTGAACGTTCTGCTGGTGTGGATGCTAGATCCAAGAAGCTTCTGGATGCACTGGTTGAGATTGTTATAGAGGGGGACTTCCACACTGTGCCTGAAGAGAGGGACCAAATTGCCAACTCCCCGGTTGCGTGTCTCTTGCAATGGATATGCTTTTGGTGTTCAGCTGCACTTTTCGTGGACCACTGCTATTTGAATTCTTATTGTATAAAGGCAGAAATGATCTGAACAAGCTTGAATGGTAAGACCTCTTGTTTTGGGAGTTGATAATAGTAGGTATGCTTTTACTCTTCCATAACAGAAGGATTATGTTATAGAAACTCTAGTGACTGCTCCTTTTCTTTTTATACTATGATAGCTTGTATTTTATTGGCTCAGTCTAGCTTTTCATGGTTGTGTTATTACTTATTACTAGGAATGAGAACCCGCGCGATGCCGCGGGGAAGAATTTCTACTTTATGCTTGCTAAATTTTGTATGTTTTTAAGTGTTTGATTAGCATAGATAACTAAGATGTGTTTAAATGAAACGAAAAATTCTCAAAATTCGAAAGCCAAAACACGCAGATGGTAGTCTTGCATATAAGTCACATGAAAAGGATTAACACACAGAAAGCAATGAAACAACTAAGATATTGATTCGATAAATCTGTTAAGGTGGAATATTACTCCTATACATATATGCAGGCCCTAGGCTAAAGAAAAACTAATAAAGAGTCAAAAGCACAAGGCACATGAAGTTCAGAATCCTATTTGTCTATCCCTTTTGATTGGTAATCAATTACCTTTTTCTGAGGTTTTTCTGCCCCCCATTTTTCACTACATTACTATACCTTTTAGTACTAAATATCAGTTAGTTAGATTTTCTGGAGCTCCAGCAACTTCTAGAAAGTTGGAATCTAGTTAATGGTCATTTCTGTTCAATATGAGACACTATACACTTACAACCTTCATCTCAATGTTGAAGTAATTAAAAATTTACATGAAAGCATTCCTTGTACAGTCTTCTTAGACACAATTGTTTGTCACCTAGTCCTAGCCTTGATATACAGTATTCAAATTTTACATTCTGTATCCAAATCAAATCAAACAACCAAGCTATTTGTTCATTCACACCACTCATTGGAGAAGAGAAAGTAAGAGATATACTCTTATGGATTCCATTTCTGCATATCGGATCTTCAAAACTGATGATGCATGAATTTCATTGGTGTCGCATAACTGCTTCATCAGCGCCAAAAGTACATCATTGCCTATTCAATAAAATTAAGAAACCACAATTAATCATCAAACATGTCAATCAAATTACAGGAAAAAATTTTGTAAATGAAAACTGTATTTGCCTATTTGGTCAAACCTTTTTTATGATTGTTGTTTGAAGTAATAAAACCTTCTGCTAGAAAGACAACAGCCACACAGAGAATTTTCGCTGTTTGTATCAATTAACCTGTTTGTATTAATTAAGGCTCATGAATTCCCCAAACATCAGTCTGCTCAATGTAAGTACTCTAATATCAACATGACCCTAATCTATTGCATTATTTGCAATAGTAATTAGACCAGACTAACCTGTCTTTGAGCCAGTTGCGGGGGGTTGACTATAGAACTGAAGTGTAATTGAGATCCGCCTATAAGACACATTAATCGTTATAAATTATGACGATAACAAAATAAAAGTCTAAGATGTTTAAATTAATGAAAACAATCCAATTACCGTTTAGCAACTTGATTCTTATATAAGTATAACCTTCTGTAAGCAGCTCTAATGTCTCTTTTCACTATCATCAATCGTCATGGCTGAAAGTCTCTCCAAGGTTATGCCTGCTGCAAACAGATGACCAAAATTGCTACAGCATTGAAGACATAAGGCATACATGCATGATATAAAAACTAAGGAGGATAAGGAGGAAATTTATAGTTTTCTTTTTACCTCTCAACATCCTCATATCTGATGCGAATATTTGAAATTGAAAGTTTCAAATTTCCAATTATTCTGGTGATCAGGGATCCCAACCATGATTAATTCTTCAAGGAATCAAAAAGTATAAATAGCTAAAACCATTATACATACAGAACATAGGACCTCCAGCAGAACAAATCTACAAAATTCACAAAATAATTTACACATCTCCTTCATCAAGAAAATGCAGGTACGTATTATGTATAATGAAAGTAACCGGTAAATTTGAAAACCAATAAAAACCGCCAAAACAAAAGCAGCAACATACAAAGAGAAAATATAAACTGAGACATTCATATATGTTAACATTCTCCATATATCAGTCAATATCAGCAACTAACAGCAATCAATGAACTAATAAAAATTGAACAATCCTAAATTATACACATAATTTTCACTTTCATACCACATAATTTACATGCAGGTTTCAGTTAGCATAGAGAAACCATTAGTACAGTTTATAAAGAGACATCTAATGAATGAAAAGCTATTTGTGTGATACGTCAATTGCAGTTAGAATTTTTTATGCAGAGTTCTCATACATTAAGCAATTTCATGTATGATGAATACTATATACTGTATTTTTTCTTGCAGTAGAGTCCCTGAGTTTTTTGGTAAAACTATAATATTAATGTTGCAAAGTACCTGACCAAGATATGTTTTGCTTTATGACTCTTCCCCGCAAAATGTATACTATTCATCTGCATATATCTAAAAAGTTTTGAAAAAGAACTCAGTAAATGAATTCAAGTTGTAAGCTTCGGTTACCTACATGTCAATATGCACATTCCAGTAATAAAATAGAAATAGAAGAAACAGCAAGGAGAGCAAATGGTACTGAATGGCATTCTAAACACTAAAATTTTAATTCATACTTTTATATTAGGAGGGTATGGAACTAAATCTATTGAAGTTTAAATGGTTTTTACCGTTTTTTAGCTTATTTAACCTAAATCTATTGAAGTTACATGTATGATTGTAGTGATACCTTTGGTTTCCTCTGCTTCAATTTAATGAATGAATCTGAACATTTTAGCTTTCTGTTTTAATTTCATCAATTCTGTTCAAACCAAGAACATTGACATATCAACTTCGGATGTGGATTGTTTCAAACTCATTGCTATAAAAATGATATATAACAATGTTCTAAACCTTTATGTTCCTCTTTATCCTGTTTTCTACTTCAATCATCATTGATTCTGTTGAATTAGTTTCCCATCTCCAATCTCAATAAAAATTCGAGCTCATCTCTATCAAAACCCACCAAAGATTCAAACTTTCACACACATACATACATAAGCAATAGCCAAGAAAACTAAAACCCACAACGTTTTTCTCCAAAGAAAACAAAGCCGTGAGCCGAAAACGGTGAGAAATGAAAACGTACCAAGTGAGTTCCCATTTTCTTGATGCTGAAGCTATAGCTTGAAGCAGTGGTGAAAACTCTTGCTGTGTTGTGAGGAGAGGGTGAGCTTTTGTTGTTGGTGACTGAAATAGACCGGCTTGTGGAGACAAAACCCGACCCGGAATTGGAATCTCCGATGAAGACGCGGTTGAAGAGGTGGCTGTCTGAATAGGTCAGTGGCAGAACGAAGAAAGGAGAGCAAAAAGCCTCAGTCTGGGAGGATTAGGAAGAGGGGGAAAAATAGGTCAGTGGCAGAGCCGTAAAAAAAATGTCAAATGAGGGCAAAATAGTCTTTTCGCCCACGAATGAACAGTTAACTCATCTTTTATATCTATTATTATAGAAGGATAAATGGAAGTGGTTTGTTTCTTCCTAGTTAATAAATACGCCTGCCCATCTTTTCAGATTGGATTAACCAGGAAGCTGTTCCAAATCTAGTAAGGCCAGAAGGAATCACATAGGTGGAAAAGAGGGGAGACTTGGTCAATTGGTAATTGGTAATTGGTAATTGGTTTGTCTCTTTAACCACAAAAATTTCCGGCAAAGCATTTTGTGACCTTGGAATAGAAATACAAAATTGGAGCATTATGCAACGAATTCTAATTTTGTCATTAATGGGGCATTCAGCACTCGGGACAAGAAGAAAAAGCTTACTAATGTGTGTGGCATGACAGCTTGATTTCTCATTATGTTGACATATGTGAATTTTGAATTTAAGTTTCTGCTATCACTCGAGTTTATTGGAATTGGTTTTTTTTTTTTCTTTTCTCTCTTTTCTGCATAATGCACAGAGAGTATCTTTGTTCAAATTGTTTCATTTTATTGGATTTTGATAATCATCCATAGAATTCTGTTTGTCGAACAAAAAGAAAGTTGTGTCATTCGTTCCTTGAGAGTCTCTCTCTCTATCTCTCTGATTACTCTTTTAGTGGATTGAGGTTGCGATGGGAGGCATTTGATCGATATATTTCCTTCTCCTTCTCATCATCATCTCGCTCCCGGAATCCTAAATTCCCGAATTTGATTCAGCCCTTTCTACGATTTCGATTATGATTTGTTGTTTTGCAGGAGTTCTTCAATTCACCAACAAACACTCCCAGTCCGTGCACGATTTGATCAAAGGAGTCAACTTATTATACGCTTATGCTTCCCTAAGGAGAGCTGAATCACAGGGAGATAAACATCCCGAATTATTTACATGGGTTGGTACTCCTAGTCACCACGAGTGTTTGGAAATTTTCAGAGAATTTTTTGAAAACTTGGGCTATTTATTACTATTTTTAGAAATTACTAAGTGATTTTTTTTTTTTTTGAAATGGCGGATCTAGAAACTTTTTCAGGGTGGTGAAGGCTAAACGGCTATCAATACAAGAAAAAAAATATTACTCATATAATTAAAAATTAATAAAAAATGAATCACAATAAATAAATCGATAGAACTTACAAATAAAAATTAATAATTAATTAGAATTCAAAAAGAATTCTCTAAGAAAAAAAAATGAATCGGTGAATTTCATATCAAAGATGTTGTCAACTCCAACTAATAACTTCAATTGATCCATTAATCTAGATAAAAAATGACTAAGGGGGTGTATTGTATTTGGATTTCTGCAGACTTTTTTTAAATGACAGACTTTTTGAAAAGTCCACAGACTCTTTAAAAAGTTGATAGACTGTTATGGATTTCTTAAAACCATTGATTTTAGCAATAGACTTTTATTGATTCATGAAAATCTATATACTTTATTATTAATGACTTCTACAGATTTCCTAAGATGTACAAAATATTAAAAAAAAAAACAAAACAAAACAAACAAAAACAAAAAACAAAAAAAATTAAAACAAATGCAGCTCAAACACAAAACAAAATAATAACTTGTTGTCTCTTCAATGCTCCAGTATCTTCTAATAGAAATTGACTCAAATAAATTATTGTTAGTCTGTCTAGCGAGTTTGTTCTTATTCCTAATCTCCCAACAACATAAATATACAATATAGATCACTTGATGTTTATGGTTAATTATTCTCATCAATTTTGTTTTCGCCGATTAACATATATTATAGCAATATTGGTCAATGTCTTGATCTATAATCAATGAATTGAAATTCAATTGTTCAATCTTTTTTTGAACTATAATATAAATTCAAATTAATGAGAAAATAATTAATAAGATAAAATTTAGTATGGTTCAAGGTCTTAGGGTTAGACCACAATATTTGAGTTTTAGGGTATCATAAATCATTTTTATTGCTATTAGGGTTCAAAGTATCACAATTGAAAAAAAACAAAACAAAAATCACATTCAACAACTACAATGAACATGTTGGGTATCAAAAAAGGTTGATATCATAAAAGGGGAAATTCTACAATATGTTAACGTATGACATGCATACAATTGTCTTAAAGATTAGTCCTCAAAGTAGTAACATGAGTCCTTAAAGTGGTAAATTTTATTAGTTACCACATGAGTTCTCAAGTGATAAAATGAGTCATTAAAGTGGTAAAATGAGTCATCAAAGTAATAAAAAAAGTTGATATATGAGAAACATTAACATACCATAGCCTTACCCTCATAAAAGATTAGAGAAAAGACAAAAAATTAAGAAAGAGAGATGATGAAGGACAAACTTCTTCGTGCGTGGAGAGAAGAACTTTGATAGACATTTTTTTTTTTTTTTGAAGAGGAAACTTTGATAGACTTTTTGAAATCTTTGGTCTGGAGGCTGGAAAATTATTGGAGTTTGGTATATATAGTTAACACTACAAAGTCCATGATTTTCTAATTCCATAAGTATGAATGATATTTTGAATACCTCTACTTTTATTCATTTTTAAAAGTCCTAATTGAATACCCCTAGATTTTGGTGGAATTCATGAAGTCTTTAAAAATCCTAATTGAATACCTCAAGACTTTCATGGACTGTTAAAAGTCTATATTGAATACACCCAGACTAGATTTCTTTAAAAGTTCCACTAATTTCATATACAATACACCCCCCTAAATGAATTGATGAAGGCCCTTACCCACTTGCACGGAAGAGGAAATAAAAAACAATAGTAAGTGGATATCATGCATGATGATGTTAGGCAGCACGTGTGGTGCATGTGATTGCAGTAAACATAGTTTTACTGACCTTAACATCAACAGAGCGTGTAAGACACGCACTGTTAAAATCCAGTTGGATAGCCACCCCATGTGGTCAGCATACACTGTTTGTTCTTCGAGTTCCACTAGAACCCAGCTATAACCTGCTTCTCTTCTCTTCTCTTCTCCTGCAAGTTATTCCATAGGGACTGCTTTTTCCAAACTTATACCCTTCTAGCCAATCACCCATATTAGTTGCTGACAAACTAGTGCGTCCCCTACTAAACCAAACCAAAAGTAAACTCAAATCCATTGCTGCGTAAAATTAAAGTAATTTGGTAAATTTAGTTCTCAACCCGCATGGAGAGCTTTTCGTATAAAAAAAAAAAAAAAAAAAACGCACGGAGAGGTATTAGCAATCGAGTACATCTACCTATGCTTGTTGTTACAATATTATTGCTTGATGCCTTATCCCGAGCATGGGCTAAAAAGGGTTGCCAACAGACCGAAATTGATCGAATCAAACCGCAAAAATTAAGCCGCTTTATATCTAATTATGTTGCTTTGATTCGGTTTTGGCAGGATCAAAGGGTTTGAGAAGTTGATAGTTTTCCTGTGTTGGCCGGAGATGGTTCGAATGTGAAACTGAGTAGCTAGTTTCTAATTAATCCTATGTTGTATAGTACTGGTGTGTCTGTGTCCTTGCACGTTTTGGGTAACCTCTTTTCTATTCATTTAACCATATATATCACTATATCATATTTCATTGAACATGGTCAAGGAGCTGAGATCTGAACATTCTTTTTGTGAATAACCAAAAGTGGATATGTTTTAATGACCTAATACAATCACATCATGGCACTTCCTACATACGACTCTCTCCCAAATTGAAGAGAGCAGAAAGAAAAATAAAATGGATTAAGTTCACAATGACATTAAAAACAAACTAAATAAAATCTAATCTAGATCTCGAAACTAGAAATGTCATGACTAAGAGGGATGTCAAAATTGTCACAACTCACAAGTATGACGTATTATTATTATCTAATGTTCCTATATATGCTGTGCAGATTTGTAGATTGAGTTTTCCAAAAAGTCAAAGTTTGAATCCCTCTCCAGTCTTCACTCATATTACTGGATACCATATAACAAAAGAAAGTGTATACACAAACCCCAGGGATCAATAATCAAATTGGCCCTCACTCATAAAGTGTCATAAATTAGGAGTGCTTTTCATATCTTTATTTTTCTTATTACACTGGAATGAAGGAAATCGAACTCGATCATGACCTACTTAACCTCAATCCTCACTCACTACTTGAGCTAACTCGAGAAACTAAGTACGGATTATGATTACAATTAACATGTTGGACCCAAAAATAGGGAAAAGTTATCAGCTTTCCCCTGTTTTGGAGGTTGAGTGTGACTGACAGCTATAATTAGCTTTGGTAAACTAATGAGCATGCATTACAACTTTAGAGAAAGTTCATCTATCATTAGACCCTCCACCATTGCTGCAGAACTGCCAATTAAGCACCATACCCAAAATTACAGAATGTAGGGTCTAATGAAATTGTTCTTAAACCTCCAGAACTAAACCTGATCAAAACTTCAATTAACAGAATCAACGTACTTAAGAAACGACTAACATTGTTCAAGTTAATAGTTCATTGTCATGAATTAAAACAAGTCTAAATGGCAAGAAATGTGATCTTTTTCTAGTAATCTATGAAACCTTCACAAATATCTGAAGCAAATTTGAACACAGCTGCTAAAGAGCTAGCCGGAAAATGTTGATTTCTTCCAAATTCCAAAGCCAATGCAGTAAATAAAATCAAGTCCACTTTTAACGTACTCAACCCATAATCATAAAATGTATGCCTGTTTCACCCTGTTACGAAATTTCACCACCACAAAAAACCAAAATTATATAATACTAAGACATGTACAGTCTATGTCTATTCATCTAAGAAGCTAAAACAAAACATAAAGGATCAAAGAATCAGAGGGTACAACCACAGAAGAGAAAGAAGAAGCAGAGCATGGCAGCCAAAACCAAGGACTCCACCACAGTCACCAAGGTCCACAGCACATCATCAACTATAGAAAAATCGAACCATATCCTGAAGCTCGACAAGTTCAAGTTCCACCCCGAAGTAAAGTAGGAGAAATCAAACACTCCCGGCCACCTGAAACTTCCAGCTGATGGCAACGAGAAATCTAACTCCTCCAGCCACCGGAAAGCTGGGGAGTACCACGCCGCCATGACCGATGATCTTCCCGCTGCTTAATATCTCCTCAGCATCCCGCAAAGTTGGATTTGTGGAATGAAAGAAAAGTGGGATATGCCTTCTGGTGAGTTTTTTAGTTAGAAATGTGCTGAAATAGTGAAATAGGGATTAAAGGCATATATATATATATATCAGCAAGTACACGTGTTCCAGCTAAGTATGATTGACCCAGTTGCCAATCGGGTGCTAACATAATCGACTTTTATACAGTGATACAGATTCTACTGTTTTCTCATGGTAGGTTCCGTAAGCATATATATGGTAATATGGGAATAGGGTAAGCATCTAGTTCCTTCTCTCTATCTCTTTTTCCATTTTAAAATGACTAAAATCCAATGCTGGAAGTTGCTCGGAGCTGGCAGAAAGTGATGGTAAAAATTTGGAGGTATATATGCAGTTGAAACAATCTTTTTAGTTACAGCTTGGATTGTGGTAGAAGTGAATTGATTAAGTTTAAAAAGGAAGTATTGGAACAGTTGCTGATCATTGTTTGAACTTTGAAGGGAAGGTCGATTTTGATGGCGCTCATATGGTAGCTGACTTTTAGGTGAGCAATTTGATCTCTTCTGGCAAATATATAACATAAACTATGATATTAATTTGTAATGAGTTGTTATCGTGTTGGGTTCTTCTATTGGTTAGCTTATGTAATTCGACAATGAAGTTTGAAAGTTCTAGTTTAGGGATTGAATGGACAATTGCATGTTTCTTGACCTCAAAGCAAGTAGATTTTATTTAATTTTTTCTTATAATAATAAAAAAAAATGACTATAACACGTGTGACATGTTTTACATGCCTAAATCAAATCGAGCATAGTCTACCTCATACTAGATCATGATATTTAAACTGGCAACGAGAAAGAAATTTTCATTTTCCGGATCTAATAATAAACATCGACGGATGAATACAACGTTCTATAAAAATGTCAAGTTTTGACAGACTAATAAGTCTAATACAATATAGAATATGTACAGAAGAAATTATCAGTGATGAATGATGATTTGCTTTGTGAGTTAGCTAGACTTAAACACCAGCTTGTGCTTCGTAGGGACTCTAAACCACATACTACCCAAGTGATGATATATCACATAACCCACAAATCTAACATAGACCAATTATTGTATTCCCAACTTATGCATAATTTTCCGATCTATTATTAGCATGGGAGCTGTTCAATTGCATTATATCACAAATCCACATGTTATTTCGTGCTTGAATAGTCTAACGTCAATATTGAACCGAGAAAACAGGAGAGAAACCTAGGTTTTGGAAAAAGCGAAGAAGAGTGTATTGCTCGTCCGGCGGCGCCGCCTAGTCGGCTGTGGCTTCCCGTCTCAGCGACGAGGGGCAGGTGTTGCCGGACGGGAGATGGGGGTCTCGGGACTCTCAGTTCTGTCTACTTTTCGTTGGTCTGGGCTATGCAAGTGTCTTCTCTACTCTCAGGCAGAGGCGCAGGCGTGGATGGGGAAATCGGCGGCGGCGCAGGCTTGGAGCAAGGGGCCAGAGGCCAGATCATGGCGGCGGCATGCCATGGATCGTATGGTGCTGGTCTCTGCTCGGAGGTGGGTCGCTCGACGATGTTGCAGAGGTGGGTTCGGGCTCCCAGGCGGATGGACACAAATGGGTGGAGCTATTTCGCTCCGAGGTGGAAGGGCACGGTGATTTCCTTCTTGCTTCTCGGTGGTTTGGATTGGAATGGATCTGTTTCTAGATCTGGATCCGGCCAACGACAAGCTGGTGAATCAGTGTGGCTTGCAATATTGGTTGGGTATCTCCGGGGAGGTGAGCTCGAAGGGAAAGGTTTGTGGCGGTGGTCTGCCGGCGGGGAAATTGGAGAGAGGAAAGATGACTGTAATAGCTTTGTTCTGGCCTTGTTTAGAGTATTATTTTTGGTTAGGCTTTTGGTTAGTTTTTTTCTGGTCATTAGTATGTCCCTACTCTTTTGAGCTAGGGTTGGGTCAAATTGAGGTGTCATGGATTTGGTGTCATTCCTGGGGACGAGTTGGTTTAGTTTCGGTCTTATCTTATGGTCAATGTGCTGACAAACGATCCTTGCACGTGGTCTGGTATCATTGGGACACAGTGTGGAAGAGGGCGTTGGTTGTTATGGCGGTTGTCTATGAGGTGGTATCGAGATTCTCGGGATTCTCTGTAGCCCGAGAGGTTGGGCGATCTAGGTGGTTAGGGGGTGGGCCCTTTCGGCTCAAGGAGGTCATTCTGGATGACGGACCCGTAACTGGTTTAGGCTCTAGGGAGGACAGTGGGGAGTTCTTGTCCACCACCGGTCATTCCCATGTTATGTAATTTTGGTTATCATCAATAAAGGTTTCTTATTCTCAAAAAAAAAAAATTTGCATTATATCACACCCATGTCACATATATATAAATGGACCGCTCGGTTGAGTTTTTGACTAAATTGGTATTTGATCGATCACTAATTTTACTATTCTTATCGCATTCAGTATGCATGGATATTAAACAACATAAGGATATGAATGCGACCATGCTTTTTCTTATCCATAAGAACCAAATCCGGCCTCGCGTTTGAGGCGAAGTCATTATTGTAGTGCAAAATTACTTGCCTCCAATGTTGAGCAAAACCAAAGAGCAACATGTATTGTAGTTCATCATAAAAGAAAACTTATCAATAATACAATCGAGTGGAAAGAAATGGAGTCATTTCCATTCAATTATATACACTGAGTTCATGCATGATATGGTAACTATCCTGAAAAAATAGACTCATTCCTCATACATATTCAACAATCCAATTGAAGGAAGACGTAAGAATAAAGAAGGTAGAAATTGGTAGTTTTGAAGAAGGACATTTTCATTCAATTCCAAACCCTCCCTCATCACTTTTAGGCCCCGTTTGTTTTATTGGAATTGGTGACCAGAAAAGGAAACAATTTCATTTTCCAATGCTTTGGCCTTAATTTTAGGTACGGAAAGGAAACGAAAGAGCGAGCTAATATGGAATCAATTCCGTGTTTAGGGTGGAATTAGATTAATGCCTAGGAGGTGGTATTTCAATTCCAACCATATTGGGAATAGCCAAATGACGTTATATACCCCTCATTAATTGTAGACCAATTTTAAAACTTAATCTCGAGTCTATCTCCTTTAATATTGTTGTATCGTCATCAAGGTAGACGAAATAAGATTGATGGAAGTCACTACAGTAACAAATGGATCATCCTTGATATTTATATATTTGCTTTCCCCCAGCCATTTTTTTTTGTCTGCTCCTTATTGATCAGTGTAATTCTACTCTATTCTTCCATGCATAGATCATGACAGAAGCCTTTGCAAAATTCAGTCTTGATTTTACCTTGATCTACATATAACCAACCATTAGTGGTGTTTTAATTTCTCTAACTTTTATTCCTCTTGTACAATTACTGTGGTGAGATACGATTAAAGCAACAAGCTCATGAACTGGAAATTTGTATGAACGAAGGACGCAGGACTCTGCAAATACACCATTATACAATTTCTATATTATGAGTCCATAATCCAAATGAATCATGAGTAAGTGCAATTGCAACGTGTCTCCTTGTCAAGTGCAATTTGTTTGATTTACTTGTGATGGCTATAAACATTACTTTCAATACTTTTGACATTTTATGATCTTTCATATCCAAGGACGAGTATTATTAGTAATAACTGTATTATTGCCCTGGATATTATTGGAAAATCTGAAGACCAGTTACCCATTTTTAACCTAATATTTGCCCAATCACTCCACCTTTAACTGTTTGTGCCCACTTACCCAATTCTACTGTGTCATGACTCATCTAGGCTCCGGATGAAATTGTTATTACGGTAGTGCCACTACACTAAAACCGCACGACTCGTCAGTTACCCATCTCTATCAAGCGTCAATCTGGGTCAAATCTCTTCCTCCCTCCGTAACCGATTCGTTTTCTCTCTCTGCCTCACTCCCTCTTTCACTATCTCTCCCTCTCTCTCTCTCTCTCTCCCTCCGTAACCGATTCTGACCGTTCTACGGCGACGACGCTTCAAGGTCCGGCAATTTTTTTCCCTTCTTCGGCTTCGAAGATATCTAAACAGGTAAAAACACAATTTCCGACTCCGTTTTCCAGTTATTACATGTTTTCTGAAGAACCTATTACAAAATCTTACGTTTAAAGTAATTTGAAGTTTCATTTTGGTTACATTTCTGTGAAATTTCTCGAACGACTTTGCAAGTTCCAGAATCGGTGAAAATATAGGGTGTCTGGTATCCTCACTGAGAAAATCTGATACGAATGTTGCTTGTCGATTCATTTAGAGAAAATGAGGTGTTATTGAACGCCTATTCTGGGGTCATAACCATAAAAGTTGTAACATTAGTGCCCCCCAGTAGACTTTGTATTGGGGGCGAACGATGACTGCTTTATTTATTGACGGACTGAAACTGATATTCCACAGTAAATGTAGTGTTAAACTGCAGTAGTCGATAAAGGAAACAAAATTGTGTGGTTTGTGTCAGTCTACTGGGGGGCAGTAGAGATATTATTGACCATCATAATGTTGGTTTTTAGACATTAACTGTTGCTTTGAGTGTGAATAAATTCTATAAACAGCGAAATATAGGAACCGGTGTAATGTTTGATGGAAAGTGTGAGGTTTGTGTCAGTCTAGTGGGGGGCAGTAGACAGATATTGGGGTGCAGTATGTGAATACTTGAATCTGTTGCAATTTCTGGTGGTTTAGTGGGGGCAGTAGACTCATTACTTCCCCCCCAATTCTGTCTTCCTCAGAAGACAGTCATCATCTCTTGTTGATTCTAAAACAAATATTGTGTTTCTTTGTGATGATGTGCAATACACTGTGAATACTTGAATCTGTTGCAATTTCTGGTGGTTTAGTGGGGGGCAGTAGACACATTACTTCCCTCCAATAATGTCTTCCTCAGAAGACAGTCATCATCTCTTGTTGATTATAGAATGATCATTGTGTTTTGTTTTTCTTTGTGATAATGTGCAATACACTGTGAATCTTTCAATCTGGTGAAATTTCTGATGGTGTAGTGGGGGGCAGTAAACACATTACTACTCCCCAATAATGTCTGCATACGGGGTCAGAACCCTTTTCTTTACTATTTTAGAATGATCATGTTGGTTTTGTTTTGGTGTAGAATGGGTAGACCAAGATTCACCATAATGAGTGACTCAGAAGAAGATGACAGGAGTTCAGAGAGTTCAGATAACTGCACTGATACAACGTTTAACCAAACCCTGCAAAAAAAATTTGACGACATCAGAAAGAGGAAGCGACAACAGGCAGAACATCATTCTGATCAAGAATCTGCTGAAGAAGAAGTGAATGAAGATTCAGGACGACAATCAGAAGAAGAATCCGAATCAGAAGGTGAACAGACAACGAAGAGGTTCGTAATCAAAACAAGACAACAACCAAAAAGGAAACCTGTTCAAGAGGAAGAGGATTCAGAAGAAGAAAAAACAAAGAGGAAGAAGGCCAAGAAGAAAAAGAAAGCTGAAATCAAGAAGGAAGAGCAGAAAAGTGAGACCCAAAAAGCAAAGATTGAATGGAAGCAACAGAAGTGCACGCTCAGTGCATTCTGGAGAATGGTCAATGCACACAAGGATAGAATACCAGACAAGACAAAGGAGATTTTGAAGGGTACATACTTTGGAGAAATGATGGAACCGTTCTGGCAGGACAAGATAACCGAGATCCAGCTACACAAGCATGAAGCGGACCTGGAGATACTCATGAGGCACTTCGACCGCACAGACAACAAGTGGAAGTTTGGGGATGTTGTTATGGAAATAACGGAGGAGGATATCACGACTTTATTTCACCTCCCGGCCGAAGGAGAAGTGTTCAATGTGAACAGGAGGGTGGTGAGGGAAGAGATGGAAGACTCTCCAATTTTTGGCAGCCCTTTAAAGACGCATGCTGTCCTCAGAACAAAGGTGGAATCGTATTTGGTAACTGAGTTGACAAAGCCGGCAAAAGAGAAAGATGCCAGGAATATAGCCGTGCTAATGATCACATATCTATTCAGCACATTCTTTTTCACCCGAACCGGTGCTCAGATCACATGGGATATGGTCGCCGTATGTGAACGGATTGAGAAGATAAACATGTACAACTGGCCAAGATTAATTCTGAACTTCTTGATGGAAGGGCTACAAAAGTATAGGAGGAACAGTCCATCTGTTTTGAATGGATGCCTTCTTCTCATATATTACTGGTTCCTTGAGAAGACCAGGGCAAAGACCTGGATACTTGGAAAGCAGAATGAAACTCCACGATTCATCCGATGGTCGATAAAGGAAATATTTAGCCTGGAACAGCTGTACAGGAACGAGAACTTAGCCGTGGTAAGCAAATTACAAAAACATTACATCTATGTTCTTTCCAGTGTTTACTACACATTACTGACTTGTTAAATGTAACAGGATCTGATAAAAGCTGGACCGTGGCAAGGGAAAATTGGACTGGAAGACCTCGAGATGGGTGATGAGGTGCAGGACACACCAAGCTTTGACAACTGGGTGAGTGGCTCAACTGAGCTTGTCTGTTGCCAGAAATTGGGTTGCAATAGATACATTATTGGGACCCAGTAATTTGTTGACACATGTTCAATTATACCTTAAACTAAGCCTATGACTTGAATAACTGATGTTTGTTTGTTAATGTTTAAAAATTGGCTTGTTTAAAATGAAATATGAGCTTCTATGGTAGTCTACTGGGGGGCAATAATATTATTACTGGCCCCCAGTAAACACATTATGGGGGACCAATAACTTACAGGTTTTGGTTCAAAAATTTTGGCAGGTGCCCCAGGCAAGCCAAACGGAAGAGGAACAAAATGAAAGGCTGACGGGGAATATCAAGGAACTAATCAGGGAGATGGAAGCAGCAATTGGTGAGTCAAAGCCCACCAAAGAAATGGAGGCAAAGCTAGGAAGGCTTGCCAAAGCAAACGAGGAACTGAATGCACAGAACAAAGATCTATGGGTCAAACTAAAGGTTGCCGATGAGAGGATTAAAGAGCTGGAAATTGAAAAGAGGGCAAAAAATAACCTCATCAGGGCGTTGTACATCCGGCTTGAAAAGGAGAAAGGAGAGGTCCCCCCACCACAAAAACAACTTGAGATAGTTCCTTTCATGCCGAAAGTGGTCCCCCAAGATGAAGTTGAGGATGAAAATCCAAACTTTGGACAAAGCGTAGGAGAGGAGACCCATTATGCAGCCAGTGTGGGAAAGTCGACGGACACGGTGACGTCAGCGTTTCCTATTGCACAGGAAATACCTGGACAACAAGATGAAAGCCGTTTACAACCGGGGCAACAAGTACATGGGAATGAAGAGGAAGATGAACAGCTCGATAACATCATAAGGATTATTGCTGAGAAGGAAGCGATGGGAGTAATGGGAAAGGAAAAACCGAGGGAAGGGACCCCAGCCAAACAGGAACCACAGAAGAAAACTCCGGAGATACATTCTATAGTGAAGAACGTGAAGACATACCGGAGGGCTGCCAAGAAGGCTAGAGAGGAGGAGTGGGAGTACGACACTCCGGAAGAAGCAAAAATTACGAAGAGAGCTGCACCTAAGAAAGCAGGAATCATGCAGCAAGCCCAGAGAAAAATGTTGAACAATATCAAGATCAAGGGTGTTAAATGCGATAAGCCAACATGGAGGACACTGGACCCGGCAGTGGCAAGGCACTATAGAGACTTCTTCAACGTTGCTGTGAAAGACACGTAAGTACACAGCCTGGTTTAAAATGGGTACAACAATTCAATTTCTGTTTATCATATTGATAAAATCCGCATTGGAATCAAATGGTTTTGTTTGAATAGGACCGAGTACTGGACCAGCATTGATCTTCTACGCCGGATCACCAAGCACGACCTAAGAGTAATCATCCAAGAGGGGGACATCGAAACTGATGTAAGTCTTTCAATGAAAGGCTCCATTTAATGATTTACTGCCCCCCAGGACAATGATTACTGCCCCCCAGTAAAATGCGTATTTCACTCAATTTTCCTTACTATTGTTCACCTTTAATGTTCTGATGAAAGATCCAATGACCCAATTGCAGGTGATCAGCGTTTATATGGAGTTGTTGAAGTCTGATGCAGAAAAGCTAAATGCGCAAGTGGGATTCCTCACAGTCGACGCAGGGGTAAGTAGCCTAAACCAAACGCATTGAATTCTGTGTTTTTTGGAAAGCAACATTGTGTATTAGTCTAAATTATGGCATACAATTTGTGTTTATTGGGGGGAAGTAATCATTCTACTGGGGGGCAGTAGAGTGATCATTCCCCAATTTTTGGCACTGAATATATATCATTTTGTGTTTTGAAGATGTTCTGTTTATTTCTTTCGTATTGGATGTAAATCAAGTGGTATATGTCGGTCTATTGGGGGCCAGTAGGCACATTTTTGCCCCCCAGTAATGTGTTTTATTGTAGTCAGGAAAGGATTATTACCCAAATTTTTTTAGTTTGACCTTGAATTAACTTGGTTACGTTCTGTATGCAGTACTATGCTATAAAGTATGAACAGACCAAAGAACAAGATGAGGACACTAGACCTTTTGAGTGTGGTGTCGAGACAATGATTTATGAACCCCTGTGGTCAGTCTTCCGTTTCAAAAAGGTGCTAGTACCAATTCACCACACAACAAGCATGCACTACACATTGCTGGTAATTGACAATGAAACAAGGAGGTTCACACATATGAATTCATTGAGGCCACCAATCAATGAATTCACCAATGAGGAGAAGTACCAACTGAATGCAGCAAGAGTGGTATGTAGTAATTCCACAAATGCAGATTTATGTTTTCCATACTGTTATCATGCTTTTGTTGAACTAAAATTCCATGTCTGCAAAAAACAGGTAAAGCACATACAGAAATTCATACATGTTGTGAACTTGACTAAGATGAGAATACGGGGCGAAAGCCAAGATCCAAATATCACTCGAGAAAAATGCAAAGGCGAAGATGATAAGGAAAACCTGATTATTGTTGAAGAAGCAATGACCGAGGAGGAAAAACAAACCAGAAACTGGATCTTACAGAATAACGTTGTGGAGACAGACTATGAACTCTTTGAAGACTTTGACTGCCCGCAACAGAACACATCATCGTAAGTAAATTAAAGCAACCTATTTGTCATAATAGTTGTGTAAGATTTGTCGTTGCTGCCTACATTAATAAACATAAATTATTTTTACTTTTTTACAGTGGTGATTGCGGGCCCTTTATGCTCCATTACATGGAGAGCATAGTAAATGGCATAGAACCAACCAAGGAAGGCGGGGACAACATGAGGAAGAGATTGCTTGAGAGGTTCATGCACCTACTATTGGGCAGAAAGTGAGGAGCGAGATAAGATATAACATATTTAGAAATGTAGATTTTGTATCCGAAGAGTAGGGATTGTAAAGTTCTCGTACTAGCCTTATCTTGAAACTATGGTGAAATGAACTGCATTATTGGGCTGACTTCAATTAGAAGCATGCACCTTACACAAAATGATCCAAAGTAGACATGTTACTACCTCCCAGTAATTTGTTGTTTGTAGGTCAGAATACTATTGGGCCCCACTAATATCCCCAGTAGATGTATTGAAGTCACTCAGTTGGCTTTTAAATTTGTTGGCAACATTTGAACAGGGTTTCAAATAAGTAGATGTCATTTAAAAGATGACATTACTGGGGGGCAGGAATTTGTTTATTGCCCCCCCCCCCCCCCCAGAAACCTACTGTAAGCACTAAAAACAGCTAAACCTGTTGGAAAATTGACTTAAACTATCTAAAAGCAACTGCAAAGAAGCCAAACGTATAATTCTGTATTCCGAAAAGAATAATGCTTGTTTGAGCCTGAATATACAAGGAGTCCTTGAATTGATGTGTTTACTGGGGGGCACTAATATGTTTACTGGCCTCCAGAAACCACCTGTAAGCATTAAACCTGTTGGAAAATTTAAATTCAGCTGTGTAAAAAATCTTTTAATCATCCCAACTGTAAGAATCTGACATATTAAAAGAAAAATGATTATTAGTGCCTGAATATACACAATTACTGGCCCCCAATAAACCAATTACTGCCCCCCAGTAGACAAATTCAAAACGTAACGACTCTTTACAGAAACATATACTACTACTGAACGAGAGGTTCAGTGCAGCTCAACTTGTTATGAGTGCCCATTTTGCCACAACGACCACAACGAATCAGCTTCTTTTCAGCCTCTCCAACCGACTTGAACCGCTTCACCCTAGGCCTCCCGGGGGGCCTCTTCGAAAGGGGAGGTAATATACATTCAGAAGCAGATTCTGAAGAAGACATATCAACATTGGTTATCGGACAGATAGGAAAACTGTAGCTCTTCTTGAACATATCAACCTGAAAGTACTTATCAATATAATCATATACATTTACAGAAGCAGCCTGTAATGCAGCAAGGCCGTGAGGACAAGGAAAACAATTAATCTGCCATTTCACACATGAACATGAATGATCGGAGATGTTGACTACATATGAAAAGTCAGATCGAACCTCATAAACTCCAGGGCTAGAATAATGGACACTGAAACGACGAGATTTCTCCATTTGCTCCTTCAATCTTTCCTCCATTTTGGGAGTTAGTTCTGTGGTCCAACGTTCTGCCTCTTCCCTCCTCTTACCGGCCATCTCCATTTGTTTAATTCTTGTCTGGTCCAGCATACAATAGACTGGCATCAAACGCTCAATTGCAATCCAAGAGTTAAATGATTCAGCAATCCCATTAGCCATAATTCCATATCGGCAACTAGTATAAAATGCACGGCACCAATTTTCCACAGGCAATTCAGCAAGAAAAGGGTCAATAATATCGGCACCACCAACTGCTCTAAGCAACCGCAAATTGAAACGGTATTCCTTCTCAGTAGAGGAATATGCAACCTTAAAAAACTTCTGCTTAACATCTTCAATCAATTTTGAATTACCTTTACCCCTATATTTACCGGCAAGGTTCGCCACCAAGTGCTTGTAACAAAACAGATGAGGATTACCAGCAAATACCTTATCGAAAGCACTCAACAATCCAACACCCCGATCACTAATAAATGTGATAACTCTTCCTTGAGGTTCAAGCAGACTCTTCAAATGCTTGAAAAAGAATGTCCAGTTTGCATCTGTCTCAGAATCACAAAAACATATGGCTAGAGGGTAGAAACCTGCATAAACCAGATCACTGGAAAATCAGTCTACTGGGGGCCAATAATGTTGATATTGAACGGCAGGAACCTATCACAGCGTCGCACAGCAATGTAAAAATGATATCTATCACAATGAAAGAAACTAGAACAAGAAATATTAAGCACACAGATGAAACTATAACAAAAGCCAATATTACTGGGGGCCAATAATAAATGTAGGGGGGGCAATAAACAATACAGTTACCTTGATTCCCATTCCTTCCAGTTGCAGACAGAATCTGCCCCTTGTAAATGCTCTTACCAAACGTTCCATCAACATACAACACAGGCAAACAGAATTGAAACCCTTCTACACAACCTCCATAAGCTACGAAAAGCCTCTGAAAACGATTCGTCGATGGTTCAACTTCCAACACAAAAGAAGAGCCGGGATTACTCTGCAAAACAGCTTCCTTATACCAAGATAACTTGCTAAACGTGTCTGCATCGGAACCATAAATCGCTTCCTTAGCCCGATGCTTTGCTTTCAAGGCAACCTTGTAGGAAATATCAAACCCATAAGTTGATTTGAACTTGCTCATAATTTCCCTTGGCGTCAATGAAAGATTATAGCTAACATCAGCAGCAATGCAAGTCTTGACAACCTTGGATCCCAAAAGCTTGTGCTTTTGAGTCCTAACTACACCCTTGCAAGTGTGAATATTATTCAACTCTGTTATGTAAAGGCAACCATTGGCAGATGATGAAAAAGCACGAAGATGCCAATCACATCCTTCGGTTCCAACATTTGCACAGACTGCATGAATACGGTCCAAATCATTTCTCAGCAAAACAAACTCGAAACCAACTGCAATTGCATACTTCCTGAGCTTCTCACGGAGCTCAGCGGCACCATGAAACTTATCCCCGACATGATGAATATAAGAACTCCACTCATCAGACAAATACGTCTTGTGAACTTCAGTCCTGAATGCATCACCCAAATAATCATCTTCATCAATCACTTCCGACCCACTATCCACAGAACAAGTTCTCCTACAACCTCCCCCAATCTTTAAAACTGAAATATCGACACACTCTAACCTATGTATTCTAGCAGAGCAAAACAGCATCTGGAAATCACGATCGTTACGAAGAAAACAAACTTCACAACCTGGAACTGAATACTGAAGCTCAATAATATCACTTGGCAAAAACTGGAATGTACGGAAAATGTCTTCATACAACTCAGAGTAGCTCATGCATTGATTCAAAGGAATCATATAACCTTTGCCAGAGTAAAGGCACCTAGCAACCAGAGGATCAACCATAGACCTGCGAAGAAAACACAACCGAACGAATCTATTATTAAACCTACATCACATGTTACTGCCCCCCATTAAATTGAGATGTGCCCCCCAATGATTTAATCAAAACTACCACAACGAAATAGCAGAAGTACCAAATTACTTTTAAAATAATGAAAAGGATACCTAGACAACAATTACAGCGATTTAATATCACATCAAAACATTACTGCCCCCCAATACACATACTACTGGTCCCCAATAATGTAGTCAAAACAGCAAAAACAATTTCGAAAATGTAATAAATTGAAATGAATTCAAATAAAAGATCAGAAGGCAACAATTATAGATACTAAAATATCATTGAACACACATTACTGCCCCCCAGTAAAAATATTACTGCCTCCCAAAAATTTAATCAGAGCTACCAGATCACCTCGGAAACAGCTCAAACCCTCATCCAATCATGAATTCACCAATAAAAACACGAAATTAATACAGAAAATCAAAACTAACACAATGCACTCAAAAACACCTGGAAATTCATAACAAAACTGCAACAACAATTCAAAACCAAAACAAACATAACACGAATCTCTGATTCAGAAAATTCAGTTCGAAAATAACACAACAATTCGTACACAAGAAGATCTGTTAGTTAAACAGATTAAATCGAGCTAAAACTCAAACAGATTAGATAGAGCTAAAGAAAAAAAAAACAAACCGCAGTGGAGGAACACACAGAGCATCTCGACCTCGCTCCATTTGAAAATAGCAGCAGATATTCTCTCTCTAGGCTTCGCAAATCCTCTACCACCAGCTCTAAATACAAATCGCCGGAGAGCTTCCCACACTGAAATTGCCGGAGAGCTACGCACGCCGGAACCAGGGAGCTTCTCTCTCCAGAATTTGAAATCGCACGGCTCCTCTCTCTCTCTCTCTCCCTCTCTAAAATGATACAGCTCCACTATCAAAAACCAGGGAGCTTCTCTCTCTACAATCCCGGCCGATTCTCTCTCTCTCTCTAAACTCGGAGAGCTTCGCTCCCTAAATCACGTTTCTGTTACAATTTGAAAGCGTTTCAGTTATAGAGGGGCAAAAGGGTCAGCAAATTTGGATAAAACAGGCACGTGAGGAAAAGATTGGGTAATTGGGGTTTAAAAATGAAAACTGTTGATTAAGTGGGGAATCTCTTAGACTGTTTGGGTAAATGGGGTTAAATGACCCAAAAATTGGGTAAATGATCATTTTCCCATATGTTTTTCCCAATCATGATTGCAATTCCAGTTTCATCCAAACGTTGAAATGGAAATATTAAATCCCTTTCCATTCCAAGGTAGTTAAGGAAAGGAGTTCAATTCATTTTCCCTCTTTATGATTCCAGTAAACCAAACAGGACCTTAGGGTGATCTCTCAACGACTTGATTATAATAAATTTCTAAAAAAGGTGAATGAAGCGTTCCGTCAAGTAGAATAATTACTAAAGCAAGTGCACATCAATTAGTTTGCACTAGGCGAAACCCGAAAATTGCTTCAAGTCCTCAACTACAGAACAAGGATCCAAGCGAGGGCCTCGAGACTAATGAGTTCAAGCCGTGGATCCTCAAAACAAGTATTTATGGTCTCACTATGAGTTTGGATGACACCTAGCGAGGAGAAAAACAATGCAGTTTCACTAGATTTAGACAAATGAATGAGGTATTTGATAATAGTTGGAGAGATTTTTTTTTTTTCAATGCAGGATTTACATTCTCAACACGCTTCTGAACGTGTATGTATGGCTTTAAAGTCGTATAAGTAGAGTCGTGAACAACATAAGTGGAGAACTGGTGTCGTTGCGACATTCAACATAGTAAGGGTTGTTTTTTTTTTTATTTGGGTCAGATTCGGGTCTCAACCCGAAGTAAATGATAACCCGACCTAGCCCAACTACATGTGGACCCACTATCGAGATAAAAGAAAACCCTAGGGTTAGATACCTCGAACGTCGCACGCGTCCCTCGCACGTGAGTAGCCGGGTGATGAGGAAACGAATGTGAAGCGCCGCAGGAGCCCCATAAACACAAAATTACAAACAAGCCAACGAGCACCGTCAGATCTCTCGCCACGTCACCGATCCGCGTGAACGCTCGTTTCAACGGTTGAGATCACTGGCTTGCAGAGCTACTGGTAAAGCGAACCAAGAAGCTTCTCTCTCTCCCCCTCTCCCTCGTCCATCTCTCTCTCTCTCTCTCTCTCTCTATCTCACTCTCTCTATAATCCAACTCCCCAATTCGGTTTTTCCAGAAAACAAAGACCAAAATTCTCTGTGAAATTGTGAAAGATGAAGGTTATGGAGGAAGTTGTGGAGGAAAACGAAGTGAAGCCTTTGACTGCCGAGGAATTGGAGCAGTACGAGTCCGTTTCCGAGTCCTCCGACTCTGACTCCGACGACGGCCTCGAAGACGAGGAAGAGGACGGCGACGAAGACGAGGATGACGACGACGACGACGACGCGGATGACGACGACGATGACGACGATGAGGATGAAGATGACGACGACGACGTCCAGGAGGTCGTACAGTCCTCCGGTGGCCCTCCGGTTCAGTCAATAGACGACGACGACGATGAGGACGAAGAAGACGAGGAAGGCGCTGAAGGAGGCGACGACGACGACGACGGCGAGGGAGATGACGATGACGATGACGATGACGGCGAGGGCGAGGATGAGGTAATTAGCCGGATCTTTTCCTCTTTTTCCTTATTTGTTAAAGTAGCTTTCAGTACTTTCTGGTTGAAAATTTTCAGATCTGGTACTATTTGTTAATTTTTTTTAATTTTAATTCTATAGAACTATTTGATTTGCTTTAATTGGTGCTGCATAAAATTGAATTTCAATTTTTTTTATCCTGTATTTGGTGGATTCTCAATATTTATCCAGATCTGTTTTGTTTGGATTTATACCAGTCAGTTCTGGCCCTCCTGTTACTGAATATGATCAGGAATTTGTTACTTACAAAGATCTGGATATAGTAATTTTGGATCATCTATGATTCTGATACTGTTCATAACTACAACTAGGGGTTCATTCTGCTTTACCCTTTTCCTGGATCTGTAAACAGTTGGTTGTAGTCACCGATCTGTAAGCAATAGTTTTTAGCGTATTAATATTACTGTTTTTGTTTGGTATTTATTTGTTCTGAACAATTGTTTGGGATTTCTTAAAATCATCCTTGGAGGACTGCTTTATATACAGCACCTTATGACTATGGCTTCAGATCTAATACTACTTTGACTATGACAAATAGTTATTGCAGAGCCAATAGTTACCTTTTGAATGTCAGAAGCTTTACGCCTTTGGCAGACATCAAAAACCAACTCTTGAAATTGTTCTTGTTAACAAACACTCTGCAACTTTTATTAATTTTAATTTCTTTTCATCGTCTTTGTTGCTTACAAATTTACTCCTTTGTTTTAAAGTGACTAAAGCTGGTTCTTACTTTTCTGCAAATTTGTCATTTAGTTCACTGCTGGTCCTTTTGGCTCATTTGAAAAATTGGAATGATGTTCAAAATTCTTCATTCTTCAACTTTTATAAGAATCTCCTTTTTCAAAATGGTAGTTTCTCCTTATACCGCCTTTCTCGCAGAGTACTTGTGCACTTGTTTGATGGCACCCTTTTTCCATTTGTTATTTATGCATCTGTTTTGTTATATATGATTTATCTGTCAGTGGAATGTTGACTGACTCCTTGAAATCTACAGGATGACATTGGGACTGAATATCTTGTTAGGCCAGTAGCCCGTGCGGAGGATGAGGAAGATGCAAGTGATTTTGAACCTGAAGAGAATGGAGAAGATGAAGATGTTGAGGAAGAAGAGGATGACGACGACGATGCTGGTGGGAAGGTCGAGGCTCCACCAAAGAGGAAGAGATCAGACAAGGATGATTCAGATGACGATGATGATGGTGGAGAGGATGATGTGAGACCCTCTAAGCGATAGGGCTGGGTCCCAATCTTGGTTTGAGGACTGACTGACCATTAACAACTAGGTCAATCTCTCTCTCACTCTCATTCTATCATCTCTCTCTCTCTCTTAAAAACTCATGATCTGATCGTCTTGTTTGTAGAAAGGAGGATTAGGATGTGTTTCCTAAATTCTGTGCTGGTTCTTGTTGCTGTATTATCCAAATCATGGTGCAGTATAGTTTTTAGGTTTATAAGGAGTTTCAGCATCTGTTAATGCTTTAGTGTTATGTTAATGTGGATGATTCGAAAGGGTCTGGTGGTTTAGGATTTATGTAAGGGTTTAAAGTATTTGGATGAACTTTGTAGCTTTTAATACTCTTTTTTCCATCATCTATTAGGTTGATTGCAGCTTTCAGTGGTAGGGCCTTTTTGCTCATCATTTTTGGTTGTTTTTTTTTTTTTTTTTTTTGTGAGAAGATCAATTTTGGTTGGTAGTTCTCATGTCTCATTATGAATTCAGCATAATGAATCCTTGAATGAAAGGATCATCAATACTGAGTTATGCCCATCAACTATTTATTTATTAATTATTTATATTCGTTTAAATTTTTGTGTTGGGTGCATTTGTTCATAATAGGTGTTTTAACAGAAAAAAAAAAAAAAAAAAAAATTACAGGACCTGTTTGGTAAAATTCCAATTGTATACTGTGGTATTTTACCAATCTAATGAAATGCAATCTGGAATGGAAATATCATTGTCGTCCAACAACGGCGAGCATTTTTTTTTTTGTTGAAAATGGCGAGCATGTGGTTGTGTATGACACTATGACTAAAGTAAAGTAATGACTGGGCATAAATTGTGAGGCAAAGTAAATAAAAAGTCGTATAAATAAAAGATAGTGGATCGGCTCATTTTACGGCTTGGAGTGTTTGCATTTTTCTCTGTCGGTCATCCTATGTCGGCTATTATTATTCAGTAAATAACTCATTGTTTACGTAAATATGATGTTACAGATGACGACCCTGGTGGGGAGGGGTCCCTTGTAGACGTCGTCGATTTGTCTCCCTCTTTTCTATACCGCTTGCGCGTCTGCACCTCATTGCTGCTCGAGGTGAGTAATAAATGAAATTACTTTTTACCTGTTAAGTTTAATTCCGGTAACGTGACATTATTTACTGAGCTTAATTTTACTGTGGTGGCTCTGAGCAGATGTAGGGCAGAGGGAGAGAAAGGGCATTTGTCAATTACCGTTCTACCCTTCAGTTTGGGAAAGCCATTTGAATCTCTATGAGAGAAATATGAAAAACTATTTTTGCCGGCATTGGTCAGTGGAACCAAAAAATGGGCATGTCTATCCACGACCACAAGCACTTTGAATTTTGGAATCATTCCTCCTTAGAAAACAAGGAAGTGGAAGGAAAACTAACGTATAAAATTGTCAAAGAACCTTCAATGAGTTTGGCTTAAGTAATGAAAAAGTGGATTAAATTAAGATGAATGGAAAATGGTTAACCTGATAAATCTAGATAAGGGTTGAACACCGATTAGTGGAACTCACCCTAAACCCTACATTGTCAGTTCAATTCGGTTTGGTTGTCGGTTAGGTGAATATTGGCGAAAACTGAAAGCATAAATGATGACTAACCCAAATATGATCGGATTAGTAGCATTTTTCGTCATATTGCACAAGAAATGGTTTTAGTAACCACAATGGCTGGTTAAGTTTTTAGTTCTGACTAATGCAGTAAACCGCTGGCATCAAGTTCACCCATATCATCAGTCATCAGATCTTAATTCTTTTTAGTTTTTTGGAATACAGATATTCAATTCTTTACAACGGAAATAATAAAAATTCCACCCACATGGTCCAGTTCAGTTGGCAAGTTGACTGTGCTCCTTAAGCAAGTTGAGGGACTTGAGGCAGAAGTCTCAAGTTCGAGCCTTGTGTATGGAAAAGACTATGCGGGGAGGGCAAGCCCACCTATTTGGTGTACTCGATGCCCGGAGGGGGGGTGTCGCTGCGTCTTTGGCGCGGCACTGTGTTGGACTTCGGGTAAAAAAGGTCATTGCGTGCCTCCTTGTGGTCCTTCCCAGTACCTCCTTTTCAAAAAAAAATAATAATAAAAATAAAAATAAAAATAAAAATAAAAATTCCATCGAAAAAACAGAAAAAAAAAAAAAATAATAATTTATGATGATTTAAATGAATAATGATAAGAAATGGCGCTATCACAACAAAACAAGGGTCTTTTCTCATATTTCGAAAAATAAAAAGCGCCGAGTATTTCCATATCACCCATATGGTTGTCACTCATTAACTCACCGTCACCCTCTCTCTCTCTCTCTCTCTCTGTGTGCAACGCGCTCGTTCTTCTTCACCAATCAATACGTCTACGCTCTACGGCAGCGTACAAATTTCCAGACATTTATTACATTCCGCCAAAATCTAATCTCGATTTAGATTCTGAGCAAATCCGAGATCTGTGAAATGCTCGCTCATTGATCTCCGCCTCTCACCCCTTCTTTGCCAGAAATGGTGATCTTCAGCCCTGTGACTGTCGGTCAGGTACTCCTCTACTGCTTCGCTTCTAGATCCTTCTCTGATTTGAGTGCTTGCTTTTTGAATCGCTGTGATTTTGGTTCATGATTGCAGGTCTCGCTTTTGCTTGGAATTTTACCTATTATTGGAGCTTGGATTTACTCTGAGTTCTTGGAGTACAAGAAGAATTCACTCTCCACCAAACTGTGAGTTCTATTTTTTTTTTTTTTTGCTTTGTAGTGTATGTGTTTGTGTTTATGTATGAGAGTGATCAATGAAGTTATAAGCTTGTGTGTTTGTGACTGAATGGGATTTTTTTTTTTTTTTTTGGTGATACTAGTAGGCACTCTGAGGTGAGTTTAGTTGAAGTTGAGAAGGATGTGGTTAAAGAGGACGACAGAGCTGTGTTGTTGGAGGGAGGAGGTCTCCAATCTGCCTCTCCCAAAGCTCGAACTTCGGCTACCGCCTCGCCGATTTTCAGGTTTCTGAATGGCAATCGTTGAACTATAAGTTGTGAATTCATGATTTGTTGTGTTATGTGCTTACTCTTTGTTTTGTCTGTTTAGGTTCATGTTGATGGATGAGGCATTTTTGATCGAAAATCGGTTGACGCTAAGAGCAATGTAAGTGAAGTTTAGTGCAATCGATGGATCAGAGAAATATACTTGTATGGTTATTAGAATGTTGACCTATGCCTTCCATTTTTTCTTGCAGATCTGAATTTAGTGTTCTCTTAGCATACTTCTACCTGTGTGATCGTACAGATTTCTTCAACTCGTCTAAAAAGGTGACATTGATAATTTAACCCTGTTATGTTTGACATTTCGTTCTTCATCACTGGAAGCCATTGGCTTTCAAATAAAGCCAACCCCTAATTGATTACAGGAGGCTAATTTGAATTGTGAATGGAATATTTAACAATAAGAAAGAACCAGTGAAGTATTGAAAATCAATTATCTTCTCGATTTTTGCTCAAGTATCTTTTTTTTTTAGGAAACTTATTTTCTTGACTGTTGTCTGTATGTGCAGAGTTACAACCGGGATCTTTTCATATTTCTGTACTTCCTTCTCATCATAGTGTCAGCCATTACTTCTTTCACGATACATAATGAGAAGTCTCCACTCACTGGGAAATCCATACTATATTTGAATAGGCATCAAACTGAGGAGTGGAAGGGCTGGATGCAGGTATTTTACTTGTACTCGTTTATTATGTATGCTTGTTTATTAGGAATAAGATGGATGCAGCTTGTTCTGTTTGTATTGTTTTATGAAGTAGGCTTGTTTATGATGAACAAGATCTTTGGTTATGGAATACTTTTATAAGTTTTATTGGCTAGGTGTGAAGCATTTTCATTCAATTTGTAATCCTGTTATTTTCAGCATAAAAACTACGACTGTCAAAATGCCCGGACGTATTTCTAAACACATGCCCTGTAGGCCTCGTATCATTATCATCATTATGGTCTTGATCTGTTTTTCTATGTTGCAGGTGTTATTTTTGTTGTACCACTATTTTGCTGCAGCAGAATTTTATAATGCAATTCGAGTGTTCATTGCTGGATATGTGTGGATGACTGGATTTGGAAACTTTTCTTATTACTATGTTCGCAAGGATTTCAGCCTAGCAAGGTTTGCACAGGTATGCAATCCCCTAGGTCTCAAAGATGTCGTGTGAGTTGTCATATTAAGTATTTATCTAACACATCCTGTGCCTTCTTATTGAGCAGATGATGTGGCGGCTTAATTTCTTGGTATTGTTTTGCTGTGTGGTCCTCAACAACAGTTACGTGCTGTACTACATCTGTCCTATGCACACTCTATTCACTCTTATGGTTTATGGGGCGCTTGGTATCTTGAACAAGTATAATGAGATTGGGTCGGTGATAGCATTAAAAATCATTGCTTGCTTCTTGGTTGTTATCTTGGTATGGGAAATACCGGGAGTGTTTGAAGTGCTTTGGAGCCCATTTACATTCCTCGTTGGTAAATAACTTCTGAAAGTCTTCTTCTTTTTCATTTTTATTCTTAATTTTTTATTTCAACAAATTTCTGGTCACTGACCCAAATCATGTAAAAAACAAAAAAAATTGCAGCCTACACAGACCCTGCAAAACCAAATCTACCAGTCTTGCATGAGTGGCATTTCCGCTCTGGCCTTGATCGTTACATATGGATAATTGGAATGATATATGCTTACTATCATCCAACGGTAAGATTTGAAAAAAAAAAAAAAAAAACAAAAGCTGTCTATTTTCCAATGCAATTGTATCTTTTAGTGCAATATTTTCATGCTTGATTGTTGGGTGTGGTATATGGATGCATTCCTTTCATCATTATTTTCAGTTTAGTAGCTTACTGATTGGCACAAAGTCTTATAGGTTGAGCGGTGGATGGAGAAATTGGAGGAAGCAGATTGGAAGCGTAGAATGTCAATCAAAACAGCTGTTTCTGTAGTATCCCTGACGGTATTATAGTTCTCATTTTCAGAAAAATCTTGCTTCAAAGTTTCCATCTCTATGCTGTCTGATTGCTGTTTAAATGCGTAGGTGGGATATCTATGGTTTGAGTATATATACAAGATGGACAAGCTCACTTACAATAAATATCATCCTTATACCTCATGGATTCCAATAACGTATGATATCTTTACCAGAATGTGTTAACAATTTAGACTGTTTGAAAACCTTTTGTCTTTACTAATGTAGAATCTCCTTTTTGTCGATCAGGGTCTATATATCTTTGCGAAATGTCACCCAGCAATTCCGGAGCTACTCTTTGACCCTTTTTGCGTGAGTGACTCTTTTGATCCGTCTTTGTTAATTTTTTTTCTCATGTATTGGAGGCATATCACTTGCCGCAGACACCATTAGGTGTATTCTCAAAGATTCTGGTAGCTTTAAGTCTTTAGTTTTTGGTTCATATTACATCATCATGTGCAATTCATATTCATATGATTTTTAAAACTTCTGTTTTCTTTTCCCCAACAAGATGGCTTGGAAAGATAACACTGGAGACCTACATCTTGCAATTCCACGTGTGGTTAAGGTACGCTAAAACTCATAATTACTCCTCCAGCACCTTTAAGCCTTCACTCATTCACTGTATGCTCCAGTCATTTGTTAAAGATAGATGACATTAGTTTGACATTATGTCTTAACACATAATTTCAACCTAGTCGATATTACCCCACACATGTGAGATAACATGTTTAATTGAGTAGAGTAGGCTGCTCACTGAAATAGGTTATCCTTGTTTAATGGGAAAATGTTTTTCAATGTTAATAGCAGAAGTGGAAATGATCATCAATTTCCCGTTAACTGTAAGGTCACTTCTGATCTGATCGATGTCTCCCATCAACAATGCAAATGTTTCATATAGCTCCTTCTGTTAGTCAATGCTAAAAAGTGGTTTATTATCTTATTGAGAAATGAAATACTCTTAAAGCTTTATATTGAGTCTACAGTTTCCTTTTTTGGTTCAAGGGAAGGTTGCATTATAGACATATTTATGGATACGTTAGCAGGAAAATATATATCTTATTATGATTTCTATTGAACCTTGCAGATCAGCTGTTCCTGATGGTCAGCCAAAGTTGTTGCTTGCGATGATCCCAGACTACCCAATGTTGAACTTCATGCTCACTTCTTCCATTTATGTTGCAGTAAGTAAAGATATTGTTATCTGGCATTTTTGTATCAAAAAGAAAATCTCCCATATTTATTCATGCTCCAATTCTTGCCTGCTTGCAGATCTCTTACAGACTTTTTGACCTGACAAATACATTGAAAATAGCATTTGTACCCAGCAAAGATAACAAGCGCCTTGTCAACAACATAGTTACTGCCACAGCTGTTTCATGTGCATTATACTTCATCTCTTTTGTCTTCCTAAAAATCCCCCAAATGCTGGTAAGGGTACCCTCTGAACTGACTTGAGCTGAAACTTTGACATTTGTTCAGTCAAAATTTTGATTTGGAACACCAAATCCATTATCTGAGAGTTGAAAGTTGCAATATGTTTCGTCATCTCATTCTGCATTATCGTTGATACTCCAAACTTTTGCAGGTTTGAGAATTCAAATATGTGAAGATATAGCATAGAAAAAACCACTCTTATGAATTGCTGCGAGAGAGAATACAGTTCCACTGCATGAACTTTGCCTCAAATTAGAGGTTATGGCAATTCATCTGCTTCTGTGACGGGGTTATTAATGGAAAAGTAGATCCTTGTATTTGTATTCTTTTGGTCTGTGAAATCCTTGTATTAGTATTAGATTTGAGACAATTTGTATAGGAAAGGTGGGTAATTAATATGACCTCAAATTGAGGGGGATTACCTTTGCCATACTCTTTAGTCTGTTACTAGTAAAATCATCCATGAGTTTGCAAAACATGTACCAGATTTGCTATTCTGATACTTTTTATAATTTGCCAGATATCTTTATTCTTTTTTCTTTTTAATGTTCTTATTACATAAAATTACTAGTGACAGAAATTCAAGGAGAAAAAGAGCTTACTAATTGCCAACTCCTAGGTATAAGATGAGTAGCCTCCTCTAGCTTCATGACATTTCAGGTTCAGGACACTGCTGAGGCATCACTCATCCAGGTACCCTTGGCAATAGGTATTCTCCTTACCTTATTAGCCAAGTTAATCTTCTCAGATGCCCACGCCGTCTGCCCTAATGGGATTGGGAAAACAAAAACCGCTAGTCAGTAACTAATCCCAATGTTTTACCAAGGTATTTCGTGGGAGCGTGATCACCGGTCGATTTATGATCAGTTCCCAGTGTCTTCCTTAGCCATTTGTTACGGATGAAGCAGAGACATATGACAAAACCCAAATGGTGAAAAATGATGAGAAATCAGACTCAAAGAATAAGTGAAACGAATTGGAAGTATGGGAGGAGGACTGGTTGGAATATATGCATGCATTTCTTTTAATTTTGTTGCGTTTCGTTCCCTACAAATACTATAAAATCTCAATTGACAAAGAAACGCAAGGTGCATTTCTTTAATTAATAGTCAAGGAACATTATGGTACTGAACACAAATAGATCATATCCCATCCCATTTCCAATAGAACTAGCCGACTAATACCTCTTGTAATGCCATCAATTTTCTTTTCTAAATAGGACTAGCCGACTAGGATTACAATTTTCTTTTCTAAATAGGACTAGCCGACTAGGAAGAAACATAAATACTTAATCCTCACCGAGCTATCTAAAGTAGTTCAAATTCTTGCCTGATTACAATTTCTTTTGAGCCTCCTTTAACTAATTTGCTCCAAAGTTATTTAACTCCGTCAAGACCAAGTATGGCTCCTTATTCATAACTCGGCTTTACATAATGTTTCAATTAGTAGCTAATAAAACCATAACCCTGACGAAATAAATTTAAAGTTTCAAACAAAAACAAAAAGTAATTACCAATACAATAAAATATCAACAAAGCAAACAAAATTATATAATAGAACAAAGCAAATGTGTACACAAGTTGCATGGAGTCTTGGAGACTTGAATCTGAAATTTTGTTGAGCTGACACAATAATAATGCAGTACCCTTCAATAAGATTAGAACATACAATATGCAGAAAATATGACACGAATAGTTACAAGTACATCAGATCAATATCCAAACAATTGCTGCAGCCACAACCGCTGCTTCACGGGTAGCTTTGTTTTCCTTGGCGAATGGAGATCGGCGGCCTTGACCAAAACCATTCTGACAATGATCAACCCGTAGGATAACATCATTGTGCAAGCGTCGCTCTGCCTGTGCAGGGTTGTAACGTACAAACCTACCACCTAAACCTCTTGAAGTTAAATCTCCATAGATGTCTGGGATAAAAGCTCCCACCATGTAACCGTAATGATCATAGCAATTTCTGATTACGGGGTCTTCATGCCTAAGAAGCTCTGCCCATATTTTGTTCAGAGTATCATTTGCCTTGGACTTAACCACCTCGACCATTATGATGGCTAGGCCCTTGACATCAGCAGCGGAGCTTCGAGGATTCGATTTAAGAGAAGAAACACAAAGATTGTAGTTCGGTGTTTGTTTGCACGTTTGGTCAATGAGATCAGACCTGCAATGGCTTATTGGAAGAAACACATTTTGAATGATAAATATGGTTAGTAGTGGTAGAGATATTGAAATGATCTTCATCTTTGCAAGACAGAAGGGTTAGAAAAAGTTCTGGTTGTATACTTGTGTGAAGAGGTACGATATTGATTTTGTTAAGGTGTAGCTAGGTCCTTTTTATAGGGAGTATATGCTACTATAACACAATGTATAAATGGTGCTAATTGAGTTACAAATTAAAGTTTGAAATTGTTATAAATTTGGTAAGTTCAACGGCATGGAATTTGGTACGTTGGAATTTGAAGGTATCATACTAAATTCATTTCAATGAACATGGAATTTGGTACATAGTCAATACTTTGGACCATTTGCCTTCCTAAATTAATTTGAGTCAAACGTTTTGATGACACTTTAATTTGACTGTATGTTTTGGCTCACCTATATGATTTTGGCTTTGTAAGAGCAACTCCAACAGCTTCCCCATATTTTGATTTTTCTCTATTTTAGAAAAAAATGAACCTCTTTTGCTCCAACAGATTCTCTATAACCATCCCTATTTTAAAGAAAAGGAGGAAAGAGAAAACCAAATTCCCTATATTTACAGCAATCTCTAAAATTTTAAGAAAGAATATGGAGATTTTAGATATTGCTGTAAAATAGGGAATCTGTTGGAGTTGGAGAAGAAAAAGATGCTAAATCTTTTACTTTTGCTTCCCTATTATACAGAAATTATAGGGAAACTGTTGGAGTTGCTCTAAGTGGGAGGTCGCAATAGACTAGTTGTTGTATGTGACTATGTGAGTTGTTTATTTGATCCAAAAAAAAAAAAGTATATTTTTTGGGTTTGAACTTTTTGATTACATCGGAGAAATTGGACTGATTTAGCTTAATGTTATCTCAGTTTTCCATTTTCCTTCATCAGTCATCACTTGCCCTAACACTAGGCAAGTTCAAAACCCTAAAGCCATTCGACCTGCATTTGCATGAAAAATTGAGCAGAGTTGATTTAGCTTATATATTTAGTGGTTAATGATCTCTTTTCTTTGTTTTGCGTTTGTCTTTATAGTCCTATAGGAGTATATATTCTCATCAGAGTTGATCACAAATCCATTTTTATTTAGTTCCAAGAAGTTTGGCATTTCGATACTTGGTGAATCATTCTAGCACCCATCATTATGATATACTTGGACCGTACTTAGTTTGAATTGAAAGTGAAAACTCAGATAAGATTTTGTTCCGAGTTTGGCTGATGAAGCGATCAACTAATCATTTTGGCTTTCAAATTCAAAGTTCAAAGCAAATCATTAAGGCAAATGGTAACTGCTGCACTGCATTTACTGAATTTAGTCTTTTGAAATACCTTCAAAATCCAATTTGACAATATAACGTGAATTTTAGTACTATATAACACCCTTTTAGTAGTGCCAGAAATACCATTCAACTCAAGTACCACAACAAGTTCAAAACAAGTTCACAAAATGGTTTCTTCTTCTCCCTCAGTAGCTTGCATTGCTGTAATGTCTTTCATGGTTCTGATGAGCACTACTCCCTCCTCTGCTTTTATCCTAAACAAAGATATTTGCTCCAACACCAAGGTCTTGAGTCGCTCTTTTTGTTCAAAATTTCTGGGTTCTAATCCGGTTGTGATCAAGTCCCTCCTTCTCAGCCTCGCTGAGGCCACTATGGATGTAGCATCTTCGAACGCTACAAAGACCAGCCAGCTGATAATCAAGTGGCAAAACCAAACAGACAATCCTCAACTGAAGAATGCAATTAGTCTATGTCCGAGGCCGTACAGTGAAGCCATTACTGATCTCAAGGAAGCAAAAGAGAAGGTCAGGTCTGGGGACTATGTTGCAGTACAACGTGCTGTAGTTGATGCTTCTATAAAGTTTCATGCATGTGAGGAGAAATTCGAGGACACGCCACCTGATCCATCGCCATTGTGCAGTACTAGTGGTGAATTAGCTGCCATCTCTAGCATTCTTATAGCTGTTTCTGAGTTTCTGGTGAAATCATATAAATGATTTTGCAATATTTGTATTGAGGAATAATGAGGATTTGTACGTGCATCTTTCCAAATCCTTATATAGATAAGCTTTTATAGTGCTGTATAAAAATTATGAACTTTATTTTCTCATTATATGTATTGCTGTAATATTGCCTGCTTGTACGGTACACCAGACTATTTCACTTTTTTTTTATGGGACATGGAATAGGCAGATTAATATCTTTATATAAATTGGAGATAATCACAATTAGTAGAAAATTGAGTGCAACAATTAAAAAATATCACCGGGAAAGTAACAATCTATTGGACTTCCATCAGCCTAATGCTCCATCAGCCTCAGGGCTGGTCCTGAGAATTCGGAGGCGTTGAGCAAAAATTATAATGAGGCTTACTAATTGTTTATCCATCAAACATTATGATAATTTCGGTGCCGCAGAAAAAGTAAAATAAGTTTCATAACTTAATAAATGACTATAAAGTATTGAATATAAAGTTCTTTTTTGTGTGGAGGCGCTAATAACATAGAAAAATGCTTAGGTTACTCTCTCTGAGAGGTAGGTGGAGGCCGTGGTCTTATGGCGGCGGCTCTGCATATTGGGCTGGAGGAGATGGAATTTCCCTCTCATCTGGTCGCTGGGAGATTGAGGGCTGCGGGGTTCCTCGTAGTCGGCATCTCAAATTTAGGGGTGGTGGTGAGCCTGTGTTGCGAGGAGTTTCTCGTGGCGGATATGAGGGATCTGGGTCATTCGGGATTGAGGATGGCTGGACAGGAATGGATCCGGTGATTGGTGCTGGTTGCGAGGTCGCACAGTGGAGCTCCGGGCGGCGATCTTCCTCGTGTGTTCGTGCTGGGCTGAGTGGCTGGGTGCTGTCGGCGAATGGTGATATAGATGGTGATTGCGGCGCTGGGCTAGCAATGGCTCCACTGATCTGTGCCGGAGTACAACTGGCTGCTGTTGGGAGCGGCGACGATGGCGGTGGGCGGTGGTGAAAGTCTTACTCGGTCGGCGCCGTCGAATGGAGGTGGACTGGTACTCTGCCTTGCTGGGTTTGGGTGTCCATGGGTTTGGGTGGCCTTAGCAAGTCCAGTTGGGCTTTGAACCCTTCTGGGCCTAGTGCTAGGGTTTCCCTTTCCTTTGGGCCTCTATCTGGCATATGGAGTAGTTGGGTTGTTGGGCTAGGTTATTTTCATTTTAATTACTTTTATGTAAGGGTTCTCTATGGAGAATGAACTCGTAGCTTCTCTATGAGTTTTGTCGCCAAAAATAACCAGGATGTCTTGGCCTATTGATTCTCTAGGATGTTCGAGGTTAGATTTTGGCAGGGCTTCATGATCTTTAAAAAGGTTGAATTACTTAGGTAGTGACTCTTTTGACAGTCCCACAGGGATGGGTCATTATGTGTAATTTCGCTGATCAATGCAATGAGTTGACAATTCTCTCAAAAAAAAAAAAAAGAGTTCTTTTTTGTTGAGTTTCAGTTTTTTCTTGTTTGTTGTAAGGCTTAGTCCTCCAATTTGGTATTTTCAAAACGAACAGTGGCAAAAATTGAGAGAGGAAAGAGAAGAAAAAAAAATTAGAGAAAGAAACACAGTAAAAAAGGAGAAGAAAATAAAGGCCCACTAAATGAGAGATTAAAAAAGGAGAGAGAAAAAAGAAGAAATATAAAACAAAATTGAGAGGAGAGTGGCAGGGTAGTGAATCGAACCCACAATCAAAAACCATTTCTATCAGTTGTGTTGCCAATTCCACTGAGCATAATTATTAGTTTCAATGAAGCTCTTTTATTACATATCTACAAAATTAACTTGGCAACTTTCTCCAAATGCTAACAACATTCCAATAACATAACTAGCTGAAACATAGATTTACAAATTTGGGTTGTTAACAATGATGTTTCACTCCAATTCGATCACTGGAGAGTTTCTCTTAACTTGGCAACTTTCTCCAAATGCTAACAACATTAATTCCAATAACATATCTTGGTAGTTGTGTTAGTGGTAGATTGTACTCCAATTCGACCAAATGTTGTCAAAATTCGTGAGCAAATTCCAAAATCTTAGTTTCTCCCAATGTCTCATATATTCATTTTTTGAGTGAATTATAATTTCTTCTTCTTTTCATGATCCATGTTCTACAAGTAAGGGTTGCCATTTATTAGTTGTTGGTATCACACCAATTTAGGATATACACTATCATGTTATCTTGATGATCATGTTATAGGCATGCGTTGGTTCAACCAAGTCATGTGCCATTCTCACCTTCTTTTTTTTTTTTCCCCCTACAATTCCCCGTCAAATTAATTTAATAGATATTTTTTTAGATGGGTGGTTCTAGTTAGACTTCCAAATTTGCTATTTGGACATCTCATACTTATTACACATCTAATTTACTTTTTAGAATACTTGAAAAGCTAAGTAGATCTCTTTATTTTTACCAAAACACCCTTGAACATGAGATACAACAATCTGTTACTCTACTTTTTATCTGTATCTTCAACCACGAGAAGAAGAATGAATCAAAATCACATGATATTGCTCTATTATGAGTAGGTCACTCCTCCACCAAAATTAAGTAAAGGGTTGGTTCTCGATCTTGATATGTTGTTGGAATCCTTTGGGTTGGAAGATTGAGTAATAACTATATCATAATATTCAATAAATTTAGTTTAAGGAAATTCCAAATCAGATTGTTTTGAATTTACTTTTGTATTAAATGATGAGTCATCTATAGAAATTATTAGTTTTACTTAATTGTTTTAGGTAAATTATAAAACTATATAGACAATATAAGGAAATTCCGGAAAAAAAAAACAATTTAATTGAATGTTATATTTGGGGGAGGTAAAAGATGAGTATTTTTTTTAAATTTTTTTTCATTTTTCTCTCTTTGTTCTTATTTGTCTTTTCATATGACTTGACAAAGTCTATTAATAATTGAAAAAAGTTGGAGGTCCAACTAGAACCACTCTTTTTTAGATAAGTAATTAAGCAGTGGGTGTTTGATCTTAGTTCAACTCATCCTATCATAGTATCATCCTCAGTTGCTCAAGTAACTGGACTCCACGCTGTAGTCCGAGGACAGCTGCATAAGATAATTTTATCGAATTCATACTATATCACAGGAGAAAATTAGGATTATAAATCCCCTTAAACCTGATTCTACTAAACATTGTGAATATATAGAAATGCAAGCCTATGGGTACGTATGAGCAGTCATGCCGTATGAAAGTGATCACTTTTACAGTTTACTTCGGAACTTATGAAGTGATTTAAGTTCCAGAATTGTCTGTGATCATCTAATACATAGCTCTATGAACGAATGTATTGGATTGATTTGGAAAACTGAAATAATTGGATTGATTTGGAAAACTGAAATAATTGGATTGATTTGGAAAACTGAAATATTTGTAGCTAGGAGTTATACCTTTTTTTAACCCTTTAGTGAAAGATGGTTAGCTATGAACAATGTTACACACATGCAACTCATAATTCGCCATGTCATTCAGTGATTCAAGCCAAGCCAATATTAGCTTTAACGTTTCACTTTCACACAATTGTCTGAGTAGTGAAACTGATGGTCTATGCTTTCAATTCAGATTTACAACCAACCATTATGATCGCGTACTGAATAAAAGTAATTGCTCCACTGCATTGAAATGAATTTAGTACTTTCAAAAACCTTCAAATTCCAACATGACAAATGATCTATAGTGGTACATGAAATTATACCAGTTGAGTAGTTGAAACCACAGAAAATCACAAATTGTTTTTTTTTTCTTGTTCTTCTTCTTCTTCTTCTTCTCTCTTAATAACTAGCGTTCTGCTACTATCTTTCCTGTTTCTAACTACCACTACTCCATCTTATGCGTTGACGCTAGATGAGGATATTTGCTCCAATACCAAAGTCCCGAATCACTCTTTCTGTTCAACTTTTCTGAGTTCTAATCCTGTTGTGATCAACTCCTTCCTTCACAGCCTTGCCGGCTAAGAGCACTATAGATTTTCACATTTTCGAATGCTATGAGCCAGCAAATAATCAAGGGGAAGAAGCAAACATATAATCCTCACTTGAAGAATGCATACAGTTTATGTTACAGGCCGTATTGCTGCTCTCAAGGATCCCAAAGAAGGTCAGGTCTGGTAACTATAATGTAAACCTTGCAGCAGTTGAGGCCTCCACAAAGTTTAATGCGTGTGAAGACCGATTTGATGAGGACATATCTGATCCATCACCATTAGCAAGTGATAAAAACGATATAGCCACTCTCTAAAGTCTTGTTTTAGTGGTTCTGAAATTCCGCTGAAATCATATTCATGATTTTGCCACATATATATGATTATTGTTAGAAATCGGTCTTAATATCTATGAGCCTCCTTGGCTGTTTACTGTCCTCCATAGATTAGCATTAATGTATATTAGGTATAAGGATTTGTGATCCTAATTTTCTCTGGTTGCACTGTCATGATCATTTTGTCTTTGGAAGAAAAGTTTTTCCCTCCAAAAATATACCTTTTTATTAGTGTGAAGACGAAATTGGCTAAGTGGCAGTTGAATCTACAAGCAATCAGTGTCAAAGAAGATAGCGGTACCAGTGGAAGGACTCCACGGGATCAAGGAGACTAATGAGGTTAGCATCCTTTGATGAGTTGATCAATCTCTGTATCGGGTGTTACATCTCTGAACTCCAGTTTGCTTCCTCCATCTGTCTCTTTCTCATTTGCTCTTATTCTCTCTTACCGAGCTTCAGAATATAAGAATTGGTTCGATTTCTCAAGGATGATGTCCTATGGACCATGGGTGAATCTGTGGCAGTCCCCTTGCTTTGGTTGCTATGCTCTGCTTCTTATGTGGTGAGAATTGCTCAAGATTGGCTACTTCGAAAACATTTGGTCGTCATATTGGGGCTTGGATCTTGAGCCATCGTCTTTGTTCGAGCCATTTCTTCTCAGAAGCACAAAGGTCCTGGATATAAAATCTCGAACCCATGCCACAGTGTATCACACTGTCTAGTTACATGAACAGGATGAAAGTGGGATGTTCCAAATATGCTCAGTTTAAAGTATACTATTCCACAGAATTGCCTCAATATTTGAAGTTCCATTTCTTTATCTCTGCTCAACATTCATATTGGTTAAAAGAACTGTCATTGTAATCAAATAGCTGCTTTCATAAACATTTACCTAAACAAGAAAGTTCAGTAGCTATTGTCAAGCCTAAAAATGTAACCTTTTAGCCAAATAGTATTCATGGGGAAAGATATAAGCGGACAAAATCTAAACAATGACAAGGTTTGATACAAAAAACTGAAGCCATTTCCAAATGAGCAGCAAAAGACTACATTGCAGGAACCAGCAGCAGATTTACTCGACTTTCGATATAGAAATAATCACCAGCAAAACAGGACTTTTTCTGTTCGAGATGCCGCAGATACTCCCCCTCAGAATATATGCACAATGTCATAAGCAAACGTCCAGAAAAGCACAAACGACAGAAGCCCACCCAGGACACCATCGAGTATAATCTGGTTCCAGCTGTCAAAATACGAATGAACCTGAAACCCTGCCTTTGCAATGAGTCCAACCGAAGTGATGGCCATAATAAGAAAATACAAAACAAATCCAGAAAGGCCGGTGAACCCCAAAATTCCAGCAATGACCCCGCCAATGATAGACATAAATGTTCGGCTGCACAAGGGAAAATACCAACACTTGTGTTAAATGAGAGCTTCGGAATAGGTTATAAGCATGTAATTTCTAACTAGTCATTAAAAAATTTGTGACATCTTCTTATGTGTTACAATGATGTATTATACTAGCCCGATATCATTTGGTAACCAACCTTGGGTAAGACATGGAACCACAATCTGTCCCAACATTTACAAGAGCCCGAGAAATTTTATGATAAACTAGTGGGTGAACTTGAATGAACTCCAAGAGTAAAACAACAAGAAACACTGCACTTATTGTCCCCCCCCCCCCCCCTCTACCCTCTCTCTTTCTCACACAAAAGACTGATTTCCTATCCCAAAACAATAGAATATATGCAGAGAGCAAGCTTTGAGGCTTGACAAACAAAATAGACAAAAGTAACATAAAACAAATACAGGGCCAAAAAGGTTGCTAACACAAACCTGTAGTAGATAATTTTCATGTTACTTTGCAAACTCTCCGCATTCAGGGTCGGAACATCATTTGTGGCCTCGCTAGATTTCTTCCCAGATGACTCATTATGTCCAGCCATAGCTTCTGCTTTTTGTAAGCTTGTAAACAATATCTGAACAAAGCAAGACAAATTCAATAAACCATCCCTTAATTTTGCACAAACCATCAGCCTAACCACATTGAAATAGGTAACTGAAAGCAGTTCACGACAGAGTCTACAAAAGATGTAGACTGTAGAACAGGAACTCAAACATGCTTTCCTCTATAGGAAGCAATGATGCAGAAAACAAACACAAACACCACATCACATACGGAACTCCTCGACACTCCGAAACTCAAGAGAATATTATATCTAAAAGTATCACCGGATGGGAAAGAACTAAAGCGGCCAAGGTCAAATGGGCTGTCATGAAAGTTCACAATCACATTGAACACTCGGTTTCAGAACAATGATAAATCAAATTATCAAAAAACTTCATGTATAAACAGCACACAACTAGCTTAAGCATACTTATCACCCATCTTGATGCAGAAATTGAGCTGGGTTTTCTTTCTCTACGTATTATGAGCATAGGAGTGTCACTAAACAGCAATAGAATCACATAAAAATCCAAATTCTCACTAGGAATTCTTGAATAAACTAAACCTCCATCCCTAATCAAAAACCTAAAACAAAACAAAATCTGGGTCCTCAAGTTTCAGATTCAGTGTAATATACAACAGATTACGGTACAAGATCTGTACTTTCTAAACTGATTAAAGCATTTAACACAGAATTTCATCACAAACAAGAACAAGCAATACGAAATTCGAATTGGGGAGCTGAAAATTTCAGACCTTTACACTCAGAAGCGATCAGAGGCCTTCTCTGGTTGAAACGACGAGCTTTGTTTTTGGGTCCAAGTCTCAAGTCTGAACCCAAATAGCTAGCTCTTTATTAATTTTCACATGCACCCCAAAACTTTCCAATATTTTCATTACTGCCCCATATGTTTTTAAATTCAATAAATCACCCCAAACCTTACTTCTTCAGTTAAAACTATAACCTTTCTCTGCAACCCTAAAACCCTCCAAAAGTCTTCAACTTTGGTTGATCAGCGACTAATGAAATTTCTCAACTTTCAGATGTTTCTCTCTTCACCATGATCGAATTCGTAACCTTTGCTTCAGCTGGGCTTGGAATTTTGGTGATTTCAGGACCTAATTTCAGCTCATTCTTGTAATGTATCTGAAAGAAGGATGCTCCTTACTGCTAAAACTTCACAAACCCACAAGACCCTTTGTGCTCAGCACAAACCCAGTTCCCAGCTTAAACCCTAAACCCCGAATTGAACCCACCCAAATTCTCAAAGAGTCTGATGTGTTGCAGAGGTTGAAGCATGAGCCCCAATTGGGTTTGGCATTGGAATATTTCAGGTCCATTGCCAACTCCAGAGCTTTCAAACACACCCAATTGACCTACCAGGCCATGATTGAGAAGCTTGGGAGCCAATGTGAAATGGATGGTGTGCAGTACTTGATGCACCAAATGAAATTGGAGGGGGTTGGTTGCTCTGAGGAGTTGTTTATAACTGTGGTGAAGTCTTATAGGCGAGCTGGGTTGGCTGAGCAGGCATTGAAGATGTTCTATAGGATAAACGAATTCGGGTGCAAACCCACTGTGAAGATTTACAATCACTTGTTGGATGCATTGCTTTGCGAGAATAGGTTTCAGATGATAAATCCCATATATGGTAACATGAAGAAAGATGGGATGGAGCCGAATGTGTTTACGTATAACATTCTGTTGAAGGCATTGTGTAAGAATGATAGGGTGGATGGTGCACACAAGTTGCTTGTGGAAATGTCTAAGAAGGGATGTTGTCCCGACTCGGTGAGCTATACGACTGTAGTGTCTGCATTGTGTAGGCTTGGGAAGGTAGATGAAGCGAGGGAGCTTGCTTGTAGATTCGAACCCAATGTGGCTGTTTATAATGCTTTGGTAAATGGGTTGTGCAAGGAGTTCAAATTTGAAGAGGCATTGGCATTGCTGGTTGAAATGGCGGGTAAGGGAATAGACCCTAATGTCATTACATACTCGACGATTATTAGTTCTTTTTCTGATATGAGGAATGTTGAGTCTGCTCTTGCAGTTTTGGCGAAAATGTTTGTGAGGGGATGTAGGCCTAACATTCACACCTTTACTTCCTTGATAAAGGGTTATTTTATTGAAGGCAGAGTTAGTGAAGCTCTTGACTTGTGGAACCGCATGGTTTGTGAGGGATTTGAGCCCAATGTTGTTGCATATACAACTGTTATACATGGTCTCTGCTCTGTTGGGAATATGCGTGAAGCTGTATCTGTTTTACATGAGATGGAGAGAAAAGGTTGCTCTCCAAATGTGAGCACATATAGCACTCTTATTGATGGGTTTGCAAAAGCTGGCAACCTTGTTGGTGCATCGGAGACTTGGAACAATATGATGAGCCGTGGTTGCCGTCCTAATGTTATAGCATATACCTGTATGGTGGATGTTCTGTGCAGGAAATATATGTTTCATCGAGCTCAATGTCTTGTAGAAAATATGACTGCCGAAGGCTGTCCACCAAATACAGTTACGTTTAACACATTTATCAAAGGGTTGTGTGAAGATGGAGAAGTAGATTGGGCTGTTAAGGTGCTCAACAAGATGAGGGAAAATGGGTGTTTGCCTAATATTATGACATATAATGAGTTACTGGATGGTCTGTTCAAGGTGAACAGATTCGAAGAAGCATTTGGACTTGTCAAGGAGATAGATGAAAAGGGACTGAAACTGAATTTGGTAACATACAACACCATTTTGAATGGTTTTTGTCGCGCTGGGATGACCAAAGAGGCTATGCAGGTCTTTAGCAACATGCTAACACGTGGAATAAAGCCTGATGCCATTACATATAACATACTGATATATTTCTATTGCAAGCAAGGCAGGATAAAGACTGCTACTCAGCTTTTCAACAGCACTGGTGGAGCAAAGGAGTGGTGCCCGGATGTAATAGCTTATACTAGTCTTCTATGGGGGATTTGTAACTCGGTAGGTCTAGATGAGGCCCTGGTTCATCTTGATAAGATGATAAGGAAAGGTATCTGCCCCAACATTGGCACATGGGATGTGTTGGTGCGGTGCTTCTTTAGCAGCTTAGGTCATTTGGGGCCAATCTACATACTGGATGATATTCTTCGTGAAGGTTCTTCGTGAAGGATAAGAACCATGATCTCCGATTTTCTTGTAAGGAATCATCTGTTAATCACTTAATCCAACTTGTTGATGAAATGACAGATGCTAATCTTAACGTAAGCGTCTGCCGTGACATCCTGTTTGCTTTCCTATGCCATGAGCAAGCCCGAGGACTAATAGCACGGTATAACACTGAACAGCATAAGGGCGCAAAGGCCGGTGCACCAGGCTAGCTTGGAAGGTGCTCATACATTGAAATCCTGTTACCTGTGAACGTCTAGAGTATAAGCTCATATGCCGATTCGTGGCTTGCAGAAGTTTCACATGCTGTGACGCTTGGCCTTATGGTGACTTTGTAATGGCAATTGTGCTCCTTGTAGACCATGGTGATGCAAAATGGTTACGGCAGCAGAAATTACTGGTTTAAGGGCAAAGGTCAAGGAAATTATGTTGTTGCACCTAGTAAGTAGTAACAGGTCACCGGAACCGTCCTATGCACTTATCTTTCCTGTAATCCACATGTTCTTTCGCTCTTGTCGGATAGAAAATGTAATGCATGTGATTTGCTCATTGTGTATGTATCATGTTTGTAATAGAAAACTTGGGAATTTATTCAACACAGTATAACAATATATTTTTGCTGTATCTTCTTCCTTCCATCTACTTTACATGTTTTCTTGCTATCTAATATATGAACCGCCAGTCTATGAGTGAGTTAACGTTGGACTAGTTTTAAGTCTGTATCCATCTTAATTTTACTGGTTAATTTGTCTTCTTTGTTTCACTAAATTAGTGATTGAAATGAAAAAACAAGGAGTCTGAACAGTAGAAGCTGGAGACAAATTCCTTGATCACAATCATTAGGGAACATTTATTTCTGTCTAGAGAAAGAACAAACTTTCTAAACAAGGTAAACTAAGATGAACTAGTATTATTTCTTCCAGTTCTATTCATTTTGTAGATGAGATTTAGCAATACGACCATCAGCTCCTTTCGGATAGAAACCCCCAGGGACATGTTCATCACCTGATCCATATACAATCCTCAGTATCTCCTCCGGTGTTCTGTCATATGCAACTGAATATCCATCTCCGGCAAGAACATTGCCACGGATTTTTCCCTCAGCTCCTTTATATTTTGGAACCAAAAGGCCTTCATCTTTCAAACCTGCTTGTCCCAGCTTGTCCCTCAGATCAGAAAGCCGATTTGTGAACTCGGCCACTGTTATATCATATGGATGCACTTTCACCAGAGCATGCTTATACAGCAATGTTCGAATCACTGCATCTTGTCCTGATTCCACACCCAAAAGACCCGCAACAAGCTGAAAACAATACAAATTAGCAGAGCTAGCTGTTAGATACTCAAGGAACGTTATGTTATTTCACTGCCAATATAATTTCACATATAAAAAAAAAAAAAATCAGCGGAATCATTAATCATGATTCATTTTACGTCTAACAACATAATATGTTAAACTGTTTGACAAGAAGACGTTTTCAAGTGTTGTTCTTATTGGGTTTGAAGATTACCCTTTTGGAAGTAGAGCCTTGGAGTTTTGGGTTTGCTCCAACATAACCAGTAAGACCAACATAAGGGATCAAATAGGATGCAAGGAGATAGTTCAAGCTATTGGCATAAGGATCAAATGGTGGCTTCAAAACACGCCCAAATGCAAGATTAAACACTTTTGCAAATGATTTTGCACTTAAATCCAACTGTGGCCTTGGGAATCCTTTCACTGTCTTTTTAATAGCTCTGCAAACAAAACGAGGTCCTGAGTTCAAATTCCCTTTCCAAATACTATCAACTATAAAATAAAAATAAAAATAATACTCGAACACAAAAATCGGTAAGAAAATGAAAACATATATAGAAGATTTGAAACCTCAAGTGTCCAACTTCTTGCCATGCAAACTGTTCTATCACATCCCTAGTGAAAGGGTCCAGTTTGGCTTTCTTAGCACCAAGGGGTTTTGGACCTCCCAATGTCAAGTTTGGTGCAACTTTGTCCAAGCCAAAACCCAAAGAGCCATACAGGAAGAACTCAGCTTCCAAGTACTCAAGGTTCAGAGGAAACTCCAAGAGATCAACATCTGAATCTGGTACAGGTGAGGACTCAAGGCCATACTCATCACTCAAAATGGACTCAGAAGAGTAAAGAAGGATGAGGAAAGCAAGAATAGCGGTGGTGCTGGTATGAGCAAAATGTGCCATGTTTTGCTTTGACTGTTTTGCTAGTGAGATGTGTGTGATCTCATTCAAGGGCTTTGCTCTGATTTATAGCCTTTGGCTTAGGAAAGGTGGCACAAGGAGAGTAACCGAGTCAAACTTGGGTTTGCCACCTGGTTGACTTTTAGTTACTTTTTTTTTTTTTCTTCTCCTTTCTTTTTCTCTATTTTCTTTATAAAGATTTAGAACAGTTACTGATTAAAGAAGAGATTAGGATGGAAATGTGTAATGTGTGTGAAATTTCTAAAGCAAGTTTATCTTTGCATGCACGTTAGAATGAGACGGAGGATGTGGGTATAAAGGTTGCTACGATTGGATTTTTATGAGGATATTTCATAATTAGTATTTAGATTTTTATAGAATATTTCATAATTAATAAGGGAAATTATGGAAAAGGTCATATTAGAGTATGAAATGATAAAAATGTCACTTAGTTTCCCACTTGATAAAAATGTTCGTAATGAATTATTAGTAATATTAATTTAGTCCTTATGAATAATAAGTAATGTTAAAAAAAATTAGTTTTTAATTTTTTTGATTCCCATTCTGCCCTTCAAGCCAACTCTCTCTCTATCGTCTTCTCCTCATCCACAAGAGACACAGACCTCGAGAGAGTGCGAATGGCGAAAAACGACGCGTCTTTGGGATCGCTATACGAGTTCTTGAAGCGGTGCCGACTCGCTGGTAATCAAATCGCTCTAGATCATTCAGGTCGATCGGGCGTCGTACGAAGCCTCTTCGTCTCTTGACATACTTGTCGAGATTGGAGAGCGCGATGGTGAAATCGAACGCCACTTTGCGCTCGACGAACCCGAGGCCGATGAAGGCGTGCTTGCCGGTGCCATCCTCGATCCTGAGGATGAAGTAGCGCGCCGATTCGAGCACGGTCTTGACGGAGGTCGCTGGAATTTGGATCCTCCAGTCGGATCTCACACCGGTCCTTGCACGACCTTTTCCGCTCTCGGCGAGCTTCTCGTCGCTGCTGGCTGCATCACTGACTTTGATGAGTACCGCTCGGTGAGTTTATCTTCCCCGGTTGTTTTGATTCGTGCTGCTTAGTTTCTCAGAATTGTTAGCTTAGTTTCTACAATAAGCTTATTGCATTGGAACTGTGGAGCTTAGTTTTGTTAAAGTTAAGAGTTTTTTGGTGAAATTTAGATAGGCAATAGTGAATTTCTAATGAACTGTACTCGATGAGTTATTGAATTGTAGGCTTTATGGTGTTAGATGTTTAATACTAACAATTAGCAAATGGACTCAGTATTGTGATGAAATTGATTAGTTGTTGTGATGAACTGTTGGATTTGTTTTTCGGTCAAGAAACTTAAGGTGTTGAACTGAAAATTGTGAATCCGATTCTGAACTGGAGCCAGCTGCTGCTGGATTACAGGTTACATCAGATGGAAACCCGAAAATTCTAGATGTTCTTGATTGGTTAGTAGATAATAGTCTACCTTAGTATGAAATTGGTGGTTTTTATCGTGCAAGATGATAAAAACCCACATATGAATAGTTTATTTCGTATAAAATCCCAAATTTCAATTTTGTCATGATTTTTTTTATGTTAAGGATATTGTTTGTTTGCTATCACATCTTGCACCATGCAGTCATTGGTTAACACTAGGGATTTATGTTTTGTGTTTTTGGTTCGTAACTTGGTAAACTCTTTGGTGTCCTGTTATGGTGTGGATCTTTAGGAGATTCCTGTTCCCAAGTCCATATTAGACATTTGTGCCCTTTGGAAACTTAAAGATGATGAGAGAGGTAACATGATTTAAGCATGGTAATATATCCATTTCCATGATTTAAGTTGTGCATTTCGTTTTGTGTTGTTTAGGTTTCTTAGCAATTACACGTGCCTATGGTGCATGCATAATTGCATACATAGCAGCATAATTGCATACATAGCAGCATAATTGCATACACTCATATCCATGCCTAGCTTACTTTGGATGGTCTAAAGGCATCTCAGAGTTTCATGTCTTGAGGCAATGATTACAAAATTGCAGCTAGTTTATAGTGTTTCTCTCTGCTTATGATTCTAGATTCTATTTCATATTGTCTATTTTCATTGATCTGAGGTTAGTCTCTTTCCCTCTCTCTATTGTCTATTGTGTATGATTGTGGTCTCTTTGTACTCTTGTTTATGGAACGCTTTATAGAAGAGGCCCTTAAAAGGCTGAAAAAGAAAGAGGTCTCTTTATACATTTCATACTGATTGGTGTTTGCCCTCTATATCTGCACTGGATGCAGTACAAATGGAAAGAACAACATTACTGGGAAATTCCTTCCAATTGATATTTTGATGTCATTTATTTGTTTGCTCTTTGCGAAAGAGTTGGCTAATATTTGAAATGGTTTCAGGATGTGGAGGCAAACAATCGAAAGGTGAAAGTGTATGGTAGGAATTATACATTCATTGAGACCAGATGGAAGAAGCTCAGAGTTGGTGATCTTGTCAAGGTGCACAAGGATGAGTACTTTCTTGCTGATCTGCTTTTGCTTTCATCAAGCTATGAGGATGGCATTTGCTATGTGGAAACTATGAACCTTGATGGAGAAACAAATTTAAAATTGAACCATGCACTGGAGGCGACATCCCATCTTCATGATGAAAATTCCTTGGAAAGATTTAGGGCAGTGATCAAGTGTGAGGACCCAAATAAAATTCTATATTCATTTGTTGGGACTTTGTTTTATAACGGCAGAGAACACCCACTTTCCTTGCAACAGATGCTGAAAAATACAGAATATGTCCATGGATTTGTTGTTTTCACTGGGCATGACACAGAAGTGCGGCAAAGTTAGACAACTCTCTTTTCTTTCAGTGTCTTTTTTTTTTGCCCTTATTTAATTATTGAATTTCTAGTGTTGCATGTTGGTCTGTATGTTAGTTTGGTTCATGGTAGTTTTGGAGGTTTGGATTGGTTAATTGTGCCAACTTGGCCTCAGTTTTGTTTATATTCAAGAACTGATTGTTTGATTACAAATCAGAAGTTTATCCAGATTATGTGACTTGGCTACTGACAGTTACTTGGTTAGTGACATTGTCAGTGACATGTAATGTGACATGGTCAGTTAGTTAGTAACATGTGATTAACAGTGACTTGGCCATCAACTTGTGACTTGGCTACTGATAGTTACTTGGTTAGTGACATGGTCAGTTACTTAGTTAGTGACGTGATTAACAGTGACTTGGCTATCAACTTGTGACTTAGCTACTGACAGTTACTTGGTTAGTAACATGGTCAGTGACATGGTCAGTTACTTAGTTAGTGACATGTGATTAACAGTGACTTGGCTATTAACTTGTGACTTGGCTACTGACAGTTACTTGGTGGTGACATGGTTAGTTACTTAGTTAGTAACATGTGATTAACAGTGACTTGGCTACTGACAGTTACTTGGGTAGTGACATGGTCAGTTACTTAGTTAGTGACATGTGATTAACAGTGACTTGGCTATTAACTTGTGACTTGGCTACTGACAGTTACTTGGTTAGTGACATGTAATGTGACATGGTCAGTTACTTAGTAACATGTGATTAACAGTGACTTGGCTACTGACAGTTACTTGGTCAGTGACATGGTCAGTTACTTAGTTAGTGACATGTGATTCACAGTGACTTGGCTATCAACTTGTGACTTGGCTACTGACAGTTACTTGGTTAGTGATATGGTCAGTTACTTAGTTAGTGACGTGATTAACAATGATTTTTGGCAGTTACATGATCAGTGACTTAGTTAGTTACTTGAGGTTAATAGTTACCCAGACAATGACTTGAAAATTCCAAAATATGTAAGTGACATGCAATGTGACTTGGGTCAATGACATGGATATAATAATGACTTGACAAGTGACATGTTATTGACAGTGACTTGGCCGATGATTGACAGCGACATGGTCAGTTACTTGAGATTAACAGTGACTTTTGGCAGTTACATTATCAGTGACTTAGTTAGTTACTTGAGGTTAATAGTTACCCAGACAATGACTTGATTAATGACTTGACTAGTGACTTGACCAGTGACTTAAGGAGTTTGGCTATATTCAACCATTTGTTGTGTAGGAACATGCCAAGAGGGAATACAAGATCAGAAAAAGGAACAAGGCATGAGAACTCAAACGCTATACTGACTATAGTTCTAATAAGTAATACATGGTCAGTTACATACATTGTAAGTTACATGGTCAGTTACATGATCAGTTACATAAGAGGTAAAGAAAAAACCCTTTTTCATTGAAAGAGTAAACAAAATATTGACCTCACTGGTCAGTTACATATATTGTAAGTGACATGGTCAGTTACCCCTTTCATCAACAAACGATTTTAATCTCAGCTCTGCAAGCCACTCCACTTCTTCCAACCACACCAACTTCATTACTTGCATTGTTGTTCTCCAATTGCTCAATAAAGTTTGGCCATCACTTATACATTACCGAAACCTGAGGAATCTTGTCATCCCCACCAGATAAGAGAACATAATTTATCATTAATTGCTATAACAATCTTGTGATCAAATACACATTAAGCACACAGTATGCCTTAGATGGAAAACTACTAGCTAAACTTGTAGTTTCTTTTAGAAGGCCGTGCAACTCCAAGCAATAACCATATATAAGAATCACTTCATAAGAATAGTAGATTATGATACACTTACTCTTATTTTCTAGAAAGAATATGCAAAACTAACAAAGCTCCATGAACTTGTTGGTCTTGCAAGTTGTGCTTCACCTAGTCTAAAAGTCGTGGCCACCGCTCAGGGTAATCGACATAAATAATTGTCTTTAGGCACTCACCCAGTTGTACCTTGTACAATGACATTAGATCACCAACAAATAAGCAGGAACATAATTTCTCAAGGCATTATATAGAAGTATAGAACTAACAACTTAAAACAAAACATAAAGACAATCTGCGCGCAGTCACAAGCCCACTTTGCCACAGTAGCCGAAACAGCAAACAAAGTACCTTAACAATGGGGGAACCTGTGTAACAAAGACAAGAACGTGCTCTCTAACCACGTCTTTGTCAGCTTGTGATATCTTATTTTGCTCATCTACAACAATCAACAGGTGAAGAATAAGCATAGCTAGACTCATCCATGGATTTCGGATACTAACCAAAACCCTATTCAATCAATCATTACATACCTGGCTCATAGGTAACCAGTTCTTTCCAATGAAGTTCTTGAAATGGATGCTGGCAACCTGACGTACACCCATGTCGCAGTTACCGTCCACAATAATTTGCAACAGTCTCACCAAATGCTGCGGTATATATATACTGAATCTGCAAACCAAAACCCCCAACATCAACATCATCAGATAAAAACCCCCACATACATATGAAACCAATTTTTCTTCAACCACATATCAATTCCCCATGAAACAAATCAAACAAAGAACTAAAAATCAATCAAAAATCGTTCTCTCCTACTCAAAACCCAGTCTCGAATTACACAATTATGATCAACACGAGTCAAGATTACATATCCAATTAACCCAAAAAGATTATCAAAAGGTCTCCGATACAAGTAATCACAAGAACCTAATTGAGGCTGTGCTCGGTGGCTTTACGTTCAGGATGAGGATGAACAAGGAAAGGACATTATCGAAAGCATTCCTCAAGGCTGTACCGTTGGAGGTCTCGAAGGCCTCCATTGACAATCAGAACGAGCTTCCGAGCTCTTCACACCAAAGGCGGCGGAGTAGACGTAGTAGGCGTGCTCCTTGAAGGTACGAATGGAGGCGGGGCGGTCGACGGTCCAGAGCTTCACGGTGTCGTCCCACGAGGCGGTGAACAACGAGTCGCGGCGCGTGGGGTTGTAGTCGGCGGAGCTGACCTCACGCGTGTGCTCGTGGAAGGAGTGGAGTAGGTTAGAGGTCTGCGAGAGGGCGAGGTCGTAGAGCTTGACGAAGGCGATAAGGAGGGAGTCGTGAGATTCGGACTAGACGACGTCGTAGACGCCTTCGGCGGTGTCAAAGGGCGATGGCGGTGAAGTCAGTTGAGAGAGAGGGGGGGTTAATTATAGTCTGAAATAGATCGGGGAAGAGAGAGACGATGCGACGATGGCATGAGTTGTAATTTTTGTTATTTTTAATGGCAGGTTGTAAAGCGGTGACCTTAATTATCATAGGGACATTTGTGTGTCTTTGATTATAATAAGACACTTCAAAATGACCTCTTTTATCATTGGCCCTAATTAATATTTAGAAGAAAGAGAAGTTTGCTAGTTTCTTCATTGATGGATGTGATATTGTGATCTGGAAAATCTCAATCTTAGGTGTCATGCCATATTATGGGAGCTTGACCAAAAGCCTCAAAATGAGCCAAAGTTATCCCACTTACCCCAGCAACAGATTTTTATTCCCACATACACAATTTAATAAAAAAATGACCATTTTGCCCTCAACTCAATTAAACAATTACAACCACTGCCACTCAACACCAATCTCTCTCTCATCCCGATCTCTCTCTCTGCCCCTCCCTCTCTCCCTACTAACCTCTGGCTTCGGCGCACGACCCAGGCTCTCTCTCCCCTCCGGCTCCGGCATTGGACCCAGGTCGTCTCCCTTTCTTCCAGACTCGGGCCGCCCACCACGGCATCGTCACCAGAGAAATCGACCTCGACGACTTGGTCCAGATTGGAGTCGACCTCGACGACTGGTTGGTCCTAGTTCACCGCCGATCATAGAAACGACCACAGCGCCAAATTCGAAGTCGACGATTTCTCCGTCGACGATGACTGCGGTTCCACTCCAAGTCCTCCTCTGCCGCAGCGATTCGTCGAACACCTTGAGCTATAGGTCGACCAGTAGCCTCCGGAAACTCGATCTCATCCCACTCCAAAGCGGTGACTGACCTCCGCAACATCACTGAGCAGATGATCCCCGTCGGGTACTCGAGGGAGTGCATCCAGGTCTAGGAAGCGGAAATCAATTCTCTGGGTGCCCAAATCACTCTCTATTTCGTTCTCTCTCTCTCTCTGTTTTTTTTTTTGGGGCAAAGTCGGGGCAGAAGGCCAAGAAGTAAAGAAAAATAAATAAAAAAAGTTCTATTGGGGCAATAGAGGTCCGTTAAAGGTCTATTGCCCCTCAATAGACGTTTTGAATTGATGTAATATTTTTTTTTTTTTTTCTCCTTAATCAAAGTTTTATTTGTCTAATTTCAGGGATTAGTTCTCATTTCGGTGATCAAAAGATATATTGGGGGGGCAATAGACGTCTATTGGGGCAATAAACCTTTCCGGTGAGGTTTTCAGAAAAGTCCGGTGGCCAGTGACCGGATTCCGGCGACGGTTGGCCGAAATCCGGTGAAATTGGCCGAAATCCGGCGGCCGGTGAACGGGCTCCGGCGAAGTCCTATGGTTTCTCTCTCTTTCATTCTCTTTCTCTCAAAGTAACAAAAGTGAGGGTAAAATGGTATTAAAAAATAAATAAAAACAACAAAAAAATCTTAATGAGGTATTAGAGAAGACCTCCTTAGAGTGTTTTGGGTAAGAGGGAATTAAAAAAACTTAATGGGGTAAGTGGGAAAAAAATCTCTAGAAATGGGGTAAATGGATAAAAACCCTATTATCTACACACATCACTAATTTGTCAAGTCATGTCAAGAATTACTTGAGAGAGAAAAAAAAACCACCTTATCCTTCTAAAATCTAATGACTATAAATTATTTATTTTGGCTTTCTTCTAAAAAAAAAAAATTTTGGCTTTTTTTCATTACACTCATGCTTAGATTTAAACAACAATTTTTTTTTTCAATCAAGAATAGTAAAAATTTCATGTAATTTAGTCATTAGATTTGCACGTACATTCGATTAATAGATTTGTATAACACATGTATATGAATTCAACCTTTGTTGGGTTCCTGCAAATTTTGAAAATATAATGTGAAAAACACATATTCATATGATTGTATATATTCTTTTGTTCATTGTTTTCTCTTATAACACATGTATATGAATTCAACCTTTGTTGGGTTCCTGCAAATTTTGAAAATATAATGTGAAAAACACATATTCATATGATTGTATATATTCTTTTGTTCATTGTTTTCTCTTATAACACATGTATATGAATTCAACTTTTGTTGGGTTCCTGCAAATTTTGAAAATATAATGTGAAAAATACATATTCATATGATTGTATATATTCTTTTGTGTTATAAATATTATATAAATGTGGTTGTCCACTGTAAATACTCATTAGTTATGTCCTTATGATGTAAACATTACTCCTATATAAAGGGGTCTAATGAGAATGAAATACACATCTTTACCTCCTCCATATTTTGTTTCTCTCTTCTATCTCTCTCTTATTCTCTAGTTTATAACACGTTATCAGCACGAATTTGCTCTTATTTTTCTTCTTCTTCTTCTTTGAACTCCATGATGATCCGCAAGCCTTATGGTGCAACATAGTTGCTTATGACCAAGGCTAATGATCTATGAGTTTTTCTTCTTTCTCTCCTAGATGAATATCAATTTTCTTTATGCGATCATTTACATGTATTTGTATGTATCTTTTATATAATATAATTGTTGAAAATTTATATTTCATATACGACAATGAGAACTACATGTTCCATTGCTCAAGACTCGAGTCCTCTGACCGAGTAGTCTTAGAACCTATGGTTCTATAGACATCACACGAATGTTTTTCTCGTGTGTTCCCTATGGGATCCATTGTTCATATTTATGAACTCTTCGAAACCTTTGTTTCGTATATGAATTTTTCATAGAACATAGTGTTCTAATAATTATGGATCCTAATATATCTCATCTTTTCTCTTTGTAGAAAGATGACGCATCTAACAAAATTGGACTATGATCCTCTTAAAATTTCTGACAAGAACTATTTGATGCTGAAATTCACCTTATGGCTAAAAACTTTGGAAATGCCATCAAAGTTGACAATAAGTCATATGTGCAAGATCCCGCCAAGCCTATGATTTTCTTGCGTTATCATCTTGATAAGATCCTAAAAGATGATTACCTTACGGTGAAAGATCCACTTGAGATTTGGCAAGCATTGGCTGATCAATTTGCTCACCAGAAAACCATTGTTCTATCTAGAGCACGATATGAATGGACGCATTTTGCGCCTTCAGAACTTTAAATCTGTCACTGATTTTCAATTCCGCTATACATATGATTATCTCCCAACTAAAATTATGTGGAGAATCTGTCAGTGAAGATAACAAGCTCAAAGTCTTTGATTTTTTTGTGGACAATGGAAAACATATTGATTACATGATCAGCGGCGGTTTTCTTGATACCGATAAATTTTAAGCCTATGTTTAGGCGTTTTTTTTGTCTCTATTTATTTTGTTTAGTCATTTTAAGCCTATGTTCTGGCACCGATTAAACATAATTATGTTTCATTATCTTTATCTGTTTAATCACATTTATTATGTTTAAATTACCTTTATTACAATTCTTTCATAACTGAATTTGTCATGAGAATTTGTTGCAAAAGTTACAATTATCATGATAATATTTCTAATTACCATTATCTGGTAGTTATTGTTATTAATAACTCATTTTATTATCAATTTTATTACCATTCTCCGGTAATTATTGTTATAAGTAACTCATTCTATTACCATTATTCGATACTTACCATAGTTATTTATTTTATGCAATCATAATGAACATTTATTACTTATGATTATTTTTGTCATATCTACCTCATATGATTATGTCGTTTGTGAAAAAATAACAAAATTCTTTTCCATAGCTGGGACTTGAACCCAGGTCTTTTTGGATGCAAACCAAATATATTAACCAACTAGACTACACCAAATTTATGATTATTTTGTTACAATGTTATATTAATGCATGTTTCAATTACTGACTCTAAATGAATCTGTCTCTATTTTAGAATATTCTGTTACTCACCAATTGATATCAACAATATTAATTATATTTCCTACAGAATCGAGGTATGTATTTTTCATGAGTTTGACGACTTCAATTTGATCTCCTCTTATTATCTTATCTAATAATTTGATATAAAATTGTCAATTTATAATGAGATCGAAACTACATGTTTCTTGATTCAATTTCATGAGGACTTAAAATTCCTCCGCTGATTGTTATACAATCAAATAGATCGAAACCTCTTGTTTCTTGATCTCCAATTATGTTAGGACCCTTGTCCCTTCTCTTTATGAGTACACGTGAACCTCTGTTCACTCCACTCTTAGAACATGCTTCTAATTGTGAAGACTCAAACCAAATGTTTTGAGTATGAGGGCTATGATCTCTAAATCTATTATTTATTGGAGGATATGCTTATACTCATATGGACTACTGTCCCAGACTCAAATTTGAGTATATAATTTTGACATTTGTTTTCAGTGTCAAACAATAATATGAACCACGTGTTCATTAATAAATTCATTTTGAACCATGAATGTTCATGATAAATATAATGACAAACATAGTTGTCTTGCACGCATATAATGCAACTATGGACATGATCCATTGCAATTGTTGATAATTTTTCACAATTGATACTTCCAAAAGCTAAGGTAACAATGACAGGACCCGCCCCGGATTTCACCCTGAAATCCGAAGAGGCCCTGCGGGGCCCACTTTAGAAGAAATTCTACCAACAATTTGACAGAACTTCCCCTAAAAATGGACAACCCAAAACCTGTAGAAAAACATCCACACTTCCAAATCATCCATCCTTATTTTCCTGGAGCCACCCTGCTCCCTATATCACAACATCTCACATCTCTCATTTCATAAACAATTCTGAATTTAAGAATATTAATCTCATAGGTTATCAGAGCAATCTAATGTACAAGCGAACAAGAGAATAGAAAGCAAGATAAATGACCGATACTTTTATAATGCGGAAGCTATGACAGCTATGCCTCAACCCCAAGTACGCTCGACCTCAAGCTAAACTGGCCTGCAAACTGGGCATTTAAAACCGAAGGGCCCAGGGGAAAACATTTAAAATCCGTTAGAGTGAGTGGACAAAAAAATAAGTAATTTCGAATGAATAAGTAAAACTTAATGTTTTCCCAAGTTATTCTCTAAAATCTCGCATGCAGTAACAATCTTGAAAAATACTTTTAATCATCATCTTTACTGCAATCTAATCGCGTAGAAATAAAACATCTTAAAATCTCTTAAAATCTCATCCTCAATCCTTATAAAAACATCCTTTTCAAGAGGCTTGCTTGATAACTCGAAAGGACTGCTGTCTAGTCATCTCATGCCATCTGGGAGGGACTGCCACCCAGATGACGCATCGGAAGGGACTGCCAACCGGAATAGGAGGCGGTGGTAGAAGGGACTGCCAACTAACCACAGGTAGTAGACGGGACTGCCGACTAACTACCTCATGTCATCTGGAAGGGACTGCCACCCAGATAACGCATCGGGAGGGACTGCCAACCGGAATAGGAGGCGGTGGATAGAAGGGACTGCCAACTAACCATCTCATGTCATTTGGGAGGGACTGCCACCCAAATGACGCATCGGAAGGGACTGCCAACCGGAATATAGTCTGGAAGGGACTGCCAACCAGATTATTACCTAGAAGGGACTGCCAACTAGGTAATATGCGCATGCGCCGTAAATAACCTCCTCAATAAACTGAATAGCCTCCTCAATAAACTGGAAACAGCCTCTTACAATTACCTGCTTTCGGAAATAAACTCGATAATACTTCAATAAATCATTAATAATCCACTGAAAGCATAACTCAGGATTATCCCGCTAACTCATACCTCAATATCTCAATAAATCCTCGAAAGCATAAATCAAATACTCTGTAATCAATAAATGCTTTCGGAAAGAAAACTCAATCTTACTTCAAGGCTGAAAAGCTCAAAACTCAATAAATCTCGATAATTCAACTATGCTCAAATATTTACTAAATCCTTCGTACTCGTATATCATCGTATCAACTGATATTCGAAATCAATAATTCTCATAATATTTTCTTAATCAGTCACTTCCCGAAAATCATTTTTCAACTCAATAACTCCTGAATAACTATCTCAAAAATCTACTAAAAGCCCTCGGGAAGGAATTTCAATACTAATCTCGTAATTCATGAATAAATCCCGATAAATCAACGCTCAATAAACCATAAAACCCAATAATTCAAAACATAATTTAAATCTCAATTGGAAGGAAATAATAATACTGCATGCATAATTAATTTAAAAACAAATGTCCACTCACAGTACTATTTAGGCGATCACGCATACGAGTTCCTTCATCGAGCAATAGTTCGGTATATCGCCCTGTACACAATTATAATTCGTGAATAACTATTCAACAATTAAATACGATTCTCAAAATCAAATCCTCATAAATCATCTCGCCACTTCTTCTCTGATTCAACCCAAATTTTACCACTAATACCATTTCGTTAATTTAAAGGTTCCAAGGCAGAACCGAGAGATATCCGACGGCCGGATTCTCGTAATTCATAATCGAAACCCTAAACTTCAAAAATTCATAATTAATTCCAAGCTTCTCCAAAATTCACCAAATTTCATATACAAGCTCTACAATATTTATAGGATTTAACTAGCTAAAAAAAACAGAATATAAATCACTGTTCATACACCGCACTATTCATGCAGCTACACTGTTCATGCGGCGGCCAACTCCTCCTCCGGCCACCAAATTTCAACCACAGAATCATCTCAACATTCTAAGCACTTTTCATAACTGTGACCAAGTGAGAAAATACCTTGAAATGCTCCAATTTTGCCGATGAACACAAACCCGGAAATCTCCAAACCCACAAATTTGGAAATCCTTCAAATTCACCTTCCAAACGTGGAAATTCCAACTAGAAGTCTTGAGGGAAGATGATCAGTGACCCGAGGCGCTCCTAATAGAGCCAATTTCACCGCCGAAGATAGCCGGAAACTGGAGAATTTCGCTGGAGAAGCAAACTGCTACAGTAACAATGCTTGCATAAATTCGGGGTTTGCCGGCCAAATCGCCGATACCCACTGGTACCATCGTGTAGAGGAGGAAGAGACGGTCCAAGGACAACTGGAATCACGTCCATCGGACGCCGAACGGTGAAGAAATCAGAAAAAGAAGGAGAGAGGGCGACGCGGGGGAAGAGGGAGAGAAAATCGGGGAGAGAGAAAATGACGAGTTACCACAGTAACTCGTCCTATTTATAGAAAGTTACCATAAACAGTAATTTTACCTTTTCGCTTATAACTTTCGCATACGAACTCCGATTTTTACGTACCACATATGCACGCGCTCGGTTTAACGTCCTCTACAACTTTCATGAAGAACATTTTCTCAAATTTTGACCCGAACAAAAAGCCAACTTTTAGGGCCCCTAAAATGTAAATGTAAATGTAAATGTCGTTTACCCATCGAAATACTCGTAAACTGGTAAATTTAGGTTCGGGACGTCACAAACAATCATCTCAAGAGCTGCAGATCTTGATTGATGGCCGACTCCAACTGCGCTCATATTATGTTACATATATGGAATACCATTGGTGATGAAATTTCCACCTACTTTATGTTGTATTAATAAACTATGAGTATACTACTGTATACTATATCATGAATTAAAAATTTCATTGAGCCAAATAAATTTATTTTGGCGTGACTAATGTGTCATTACTATGTCATGTAGACTCATCTACATACATACTCTACATTATTGTATAATACAACAATAATTGCAAACTTTCCTAACAAGGATATTATAATTTATCGCATATCTGCGAGTTGTCACTTTAATAAGACAATTCTCCCGTCATTAGGGGGAGAAATATTATGAAAAACGATATGAATTAGTGTGTGATATTTATCCACCATGTCTTATTATTATCTTAAGAAAAAGTCTCAATCAATTATGAGAAATTGAGAAAGTGACACTTATTAAAGACAAGTTTTTGACCTAAAAATTGGTTTGGGCTCGCCACCCACTAATGGATTTCCAATCTAAATTTTTTGCACGCATATTTTGCGAATGGTCAAACTAGATGGTCTTCCCGCCGTTAGGGGGAGGAAACACTATTGTAACGGCGTGCATTATGTGGGATATATCCACCAAGTCCAATGTTTTAATCGCCCTGTAAGGGAAAATTATACAAGCCCTATAACGCTCTTCATGAGGTTATACAAAGATCCACATTCTTTAATTAATTTGTCCTTGAGAGACAACAAATGCCCTAAAAGAGGCATGGGTACCTGATATGAATAAGCTTTTTATAGCTAATGCATGCATATATTTTGAATGTGTGATAGATCTCTAATTGATGATCATTGATGATATCTCATCTGTAGTTGCAACTAAATATCATCAAGGGCTATATACTACCACGTTTCATTGTGTCGACAAATCATACTATTGGCCAAATTGGAAAGAGGCAATTCCAATGAATTTAAATATTGTAAACGTGATGATATACTTGGACTTTATCTACCCTAAAAATAACAAAGGGTGTACTAAAGTGAATTGAAATCACTATGACACAAGTCTCTTTATAGAGACATGGGCTTATCATTCTTCTCCAAGCGACAACTTTTCTATAAGTACAGTGTTACATATAGCTGATATATTGACGAGAGGCTTATAGCAGGTTGTCATGATTATTATGAAGATCTTAAAGGAAAATTGCTAAAAGCAAATCCCCAAATCCTATGTGTCATTATAAGCATATTGCTTAATCAAATCCTTGACCGATTCATATTGCCCAAGGGCAAGTCTATGAATGAGTAAAAGAGCTTAAAGCTCACTCATGGAATCAAAAGTCTAAAGCTCATACATACTCATTCAATTATGGTCAAAGTGACTTATTGCCTCAATGAGTACTATGACAAGACTAAGAAATCGAATTCGAATCATGCTCACAATGTTGCAACATATTCTAACTTCCACGAAGTTATGAATTTATCTAGAGCTCATATTGAGCCTATATGAAATTATCAATTACACTAATTGATATTTATGGCTAAGTATGCCATACTTAAATTTCAATGCTCGGAATATTGAATAAAGGTAAATGTGTCAATTGTTGTTCCTTTATATTGTTATTCTTTAACTAATATCTTTATCTATAATTTGAGCATATGAAATTGGTTCTACTTGAGGTAAGATTTATTATCATAGTTTTATTGGTATTACCCTAACCTTCGCAGGAATTGAAATTCATGATGAGTCCCCTTTATGCAAAGCACACATAGTCTCACTTATGTAATCGACACACCATATCTAATATACATGATGCATGTATTTTATTACATACATGATTAAAGCTTGCAAAAATCAGGGGGAGATTCTCATCAGGGAGAGCATTCAAAATATGCTACCTAGGACATATGAGCGTTGTACTCTTTTTCTCCTTCGACCAGGGTTGTTTTTGTCCCACTGGGTTTTTGTTACCTGGCAAGGTTTTTGACGAGGCAACATTAAGCGCGTCCAACACCATATCATTTAGTGGTGGACATCCAAGGGGGAGTGTTATAAATATTATATAAATGTGGTTGTCCACTGTAAATACTCATTAGTTATGTCCTTATGATGTAAACATTACTCCTATATAAAGGGGTCTAATGAGAATGAAATACACATCTTTACCTCCTCCATATTTTGTTTCTCTCTTCTATCTCTCTCTTATTCTCTAGTTTATAACATTTTGTTCATTGTTTTCTCTTTATGTAGCTAGGGTTTAAATGTTAGATCTGAATTTATTATTTTTTGTTTGTCTTTCCCTTATATTTAGATTGTAAATGTTAATTAATGGCTGCCAACGTGTAATTTGTTCTTACCTCTTAATTTAGACATAAGTATATCTCAAATTCAATTTACTAATGCTATATTTTTTTTGGGATGAAATTAATCAATATTTGGAAAGAAAAGTTAACATCTATTTCGATCTTGACATATAATTCAATATATTATTGCCATTTGGGAAGAAAAATTAAAGGAAAGAATTTAATTAAAAAAAAAATATTGATCAAAGAATCTGTAGACATATCTCTTATTAATAGCTGATATTTTTTTTGTCACCTAATTAAATTCATCAATGTAATTGATTCACCGCCTAACATCTAAAAGGAAATGTAGAAGGGTAAAGTTAGTGTTGAAATAGTATGATGTGGCAAAATATATTATATGGAATTGAAAATAAATTTTTATTTACTTACATGGCATGACACCTAAGATTAATTTGAGGCTACAAATCTTAGGCCTCAGTGAGGCCCCATATCATTGCCCATTATTTTTTTTTGAAAGGATTTGATTTTATTAGATATCAAAGCCATGAACAAACATGCCAGAGTCTAACAGAACTTACATAAGAAGAGCCGGAACAAACCGGATGTCATATCTAAGTCACACCTAAACTCATTAAAGTCTAAATGGTCGCTCGCTGAAACAGCAAGCCAAAAAATTAAGTAAGAATAATCTCGCTTTCTAAGGCAAAATCAATCATCTAGTCTAATCTGCCAAACACTCAATTGTGGTACACATATCAACTAGAAACATCTTAGAGAAGCATATAGAAATCACTCCACTTGAGTAGGCTTGAAGTTCAGAATGTCTTGAGATTTTGATACCTTAAGCAAGCACCTGCTCTTTCCCCTTAGGGTTAGAGCTAGTACTTGCCTCAGACTCATCAGCAGCCAACAACCTCGGCATCAGGTTGGTCTTCTTGCTTTTCGTCTTGGCAGATTCTCCATCTTTCTTTGCATTCCCTTTTCCTGTTGTCCCATATGGTAGTTTGTTGACACTGCCAATTGGGCGTCTCCTCTTTCTTTTAGGTGGTTCATTGGCATTTGAAGGTCCCATATTCACTGCATCCAAATTTTTCTTTCCAATAGCAAGATTCAAACGGAGTTTTTTAGGAGAGATTGTTACCTCATCATTTTCTCTGATCCTACGCAGTCCGGTAATTGGATTTTCATTGTGTCTTGGTTCGAGCAGTTCCCGAATTTGTACCTGTCTCTTATGACGTCGCATGTTCATCACCGATGGAGGAAGAAGAGCTTCTGGTATACTCCTTGGCACCTGAGCTTTGAAAATTAGGGTTTGGTTATCTATCACCACCCTGTTAACATTAGGGTTTGGTACTGTTTGTTCCCTCATGACAGCCAAGGCTGTGGGTGGCGCTACTGCCCCTACCGGTGTATCATTATCTTCAACTAGCTCCGGCCCGGAGCAGGGGAGGACAACATGAGTAACCAAACCACATGTGCCGCATCGACCGAAGATCTTGTCATACCTGAACTGCACTACGAACTGGACTTCGTCTTCGACCCAGAAGCAACGGCGGAATAACAGAGGTTTCACGTAATCGATCTCAACTAGGATGCGCATAACCCGATTCCTAAACGCCGGACGATTGATTTCCTTGAGGTCGCCTAGCGTGCTTCCAATGAGGCGCATGATGCGCTCCGATCTGAATGCAGGTGGTATTCCTTGCAGCGTCATCCAGTATGATGACTTCTTGAGGGGTACATCCACCGCCGGGTTGACACCGTCATACGGTGTAAGGGCTATCGGAGCTCGGTTATAGCCCCATGGTCCGCCTTTCCAAACACGGTCAACATCGTTTGGGTCTGTGAAGGAGAACAAAACTCTGTCATCTTCTCCAACTTCCTCCACCCTGAGGTTACCATTAATCCTCCATGTAGCCCGGAACATTTTCAGGAACGATCTGCGAGAGTATTCCCTCGCCGTCAGTAATTTGCCAATCATGAAAGCCTCGGGTTGTCTCAAACCCTTGGACGGGCGCAGATCCACCGGGTTCTTCCCATCCGCTAGGGCTAGGGAGGAGGCCAGGCGGGCTGCCATTGCGTCGATCGTTGCCATTGACGTGACAAAGAGAGAAAAACTACGAAGTCGGCAAAGAAACCCTAACCCTAGGTTAGAGAGCGGCTGCGGCTTGATATCATTGCCCATTATGATCTATATGAAGTTGTTTCGAGCATCCTATATATTATTAATTTACTATGCTGACAATTCTTTTTTCTTTTTTTTTTGATGAAATTAATCAATATTTGGAAAGAAAAGTTAACGTCTATTTCGATCTTGACATATAATTCAATATATTAATGCCATTTGGGAAGAAAAATTAAAGGAAAGAATTTAATTAAATGAAGAAAAATATTGATAAAAAAATCTATAGACATTATCTCTTAAATTAATATATAATTAATAGCTGATTTTTTTTGGGTTAATTACATATAAGTGCATATTTGAATGTTCTTTTAGCCATAAGGCCACCAACTATTTTTTTTTCCCTCATAAGGCCACTAGAATAAAAAAGGTGTTAAATTTTAGATATAAAAATTAATATATTTACATAAATGCCACTAGAGTAAAAAGTTAACAATCATCCTCTCTCCTCTCCGGTGAGGTCTCCGGCCAACTCCGGCGGGTCTCCGGTCGACCTCCGGCCAACTTCCGGCGACCACAAAAGCTACCGTCACTAACACCAAAAGCTACTGTTGCCAACAACAAAAGCTACTATTACCAACAAAAACTACTCCGGTGAGATTTCTAGTGATGTCACAAAAGCTACTGTCACTAGTAACAAAAGCTACTGTCACCAACAAAAGCTACTGACAGGACCCGCCCCGGATTTCACCCTGAAATCCGAGGTGGCCCTGCGGGGGCCACATTAGAGATAACTCTACCGAGAACTGGCCGAGTCACCCCTAAAGTGGACTACCCAAAACACTAACCCACAATAGATCAGAGCCAAACGAGAAGTGCGGAATCTATTCGTCAACTATGCCTCAAACCATGTACGCCCGACCTCAACTAATAACGCCTGCAAACTGGGCATTAGAAACCGAAAGGCCTAGGGGAAAGTAGACGAAAAACGTTAGCGTGAGTGGACAAAAATAAACAATTTAAAAGAAAAAGGATTTCATACTTTCCCACATTTATTCTCTTAAAAATCTGATGCATGCAACAATAAGAAAACACATTTGGCTTTAAATCCAAGAATTTCAAAACGATAAACCGACTAGCCTCGCTAGTCACAACATTCAAAAAATATATCGTAAAACCGAAATCTCGTTTCTCAAAAAAAAAAAGATCGACCAGCCCCGCTGGCTACAGTGAAAATCGGACTAGCCCCGCTAGTCAAGCAACGATAAGATATGGGGAAGAGGTATCACCATACGAAAGAAGGGAGCCTCCCAGGCTCGGGTCGGAGTGTCCCACACTCTGGAGCATCCCATGCTCTGCTCTTACTCACCCACGAACACATAGTAAGCAGGGATGAGTACTAATAGGCTAGCTAGCAATAAATATGACGACCCAGGTATGGTGGGTTAAAATCATACGAAAATTGAAAATCAGTAAGGCTTCCCCATAAGTTCCGCGAATAAAGAAAACATGGGTACAATTCCCAACCGTACCCGGAAATTCTCATAGTAAGTCACAAAAATCAACAGTGTGTCCCACACGCTAAAAGAATAATTAAATCAACCGTTTCCTCAACAAAACTTCCATTTTCGAAAACCCTTCAAAATTCTCAAATCAACGAATACAAATACAATATTTAAATCCGAAAACAATTCATTCCCGAAATCACTTTATAATATTTCATAAATCTTAAAACCCAATCAAATCCAAAATTATTTTATAATCCGAAAACCAAAATCACTATCGGTAGCAAATCATCATATGCTCAAAATATAAAAGATGATAATTAAATAAAGCATTACTTTAGAGGAATAAATACATGCATCAATATTCAAAATCAAACGTCCACTCACAGTACTAGTTGGCGACCACGCAAACGAGTTCCTTCATCAAGCGGTAGCTCGATATATCGTCCTGTACACAAGTACACTTCCATAAACGACAATTCGAATAAATAATTACGAACCTAAACGAAACCCGAAAATCCCTATCTCCATTACTTCTCGGATTCAACCCAAATCACACCCATAACACCAATTCCTCGATTTACATATTCCACAATGAAAACGAGGGAAATCCAACGGCCGGATTTCCCACAATTCAATCACAAAACTCCAAACTTCGGAAAATCACAAACAATTCCAAACTCCTCCAAAATTCACCAAACTTCACATACAAGCTCTACAACATTTATAGGATTTAATGGGCTAAAAACTAGAATCAAAACACTGCCCTACACGCTGCAGCCGCCGCCCACAGTGGCGGCGCCGCCGCCACTGCCACCAGCTCCGATGGCCACCAATCTTTGGTAGTAGCACCTACTCAACAGACCCAACAACTTTCTCAACTGAGACAAAGTCAGAAAATGAGTAGAAGTACCTCAACAATTAAGGAGAATGTTGAACCCGATCAGTGAACAGTAACCCAGAAATTCATCTATTCGATTCTTCCTCCACACTGCAAATCGTGGCTCAAGGCTAGGGGCAAAATGATCCTTGGAAAAAACCGCACATTCGACGCCGGTTTAGTGGCCGGAGATGGCCGGAATCGCCGGAAATCGATGAAACCCCCGTTCGGCTACAGTAATCTTCGCGGCTCCGAGCTCCTCCGGCCGAGCCACCGCAAAACACCACCACAGGCGTGACAAAGAGGAGGAGGCGAGCTTGCCGGTGCCCGGATTCCGTCGTGGGTCGGCCGGAGAAGGGAGAAATGGGAGGAAGAAAGGGTCGGGGGAGAGGAGAGAGAAAAGCCGGTAGGTTTCCAAAAATGGAAACTTACCACAGTAACTCGGCTATTTATAGATAAATTACCATGAACAGTAACTTTACCTTTTCGCTTATAACTTTCGTATACGAACTCCGATTTTTACGTACCACATATGCACGCGCTCGGTTTAACGTCCTCTACCACTTTCATGAAGAACATTTTCTCAAATTTTGACTCGAACAAAAAAATCAACTTTTAGGGCCACTAAAAGTATCGAAACAAAGTAAAAAGTGAAAGTAGTTGTCATTTACCGTCCAAATGACTAGTAAACCGGTGAATTCAGGTTCGGGACATTACAGCTACACTCTCCAAAACCAAAAGATACTGTCACCAACACCAAAAGCTATGCTCACCAGCAATAAACGTTACCGTCACCAACACCAGAAAGCTACACTCACCAGTAAGAAAATCTACTCTCGCATCACCAAAACTTACTCTCATCAACGCCAGAAGCAATAATCAAGTAGAACAAAAGCTACTTTCGGAGACTGAGAAAGTTATTCTCAGAGACTAAGAAAACTATGACAATATAAATGATACAACAAAAATAAAATGCTACTGGAATCGAGAAAAGAAAACATATTCAATGTTACAAAACGTATGTTGGGTTCAACAATAATGTAACTATATAAAAAGCTACTTCCATACTTGTAAAAAGCCACTACCATAGTTGTGAAAATCTATTACAATAGTTGTATAAAGCTATTGTCAATGTTGTAATGCTACTATCATTTTTCAATGGTGATGCTCTAAACCCATAGGCATCATTTGCCACCTTTAGCACAAAACTTCATTTCAACATTTCTTGGTTGGCCGAATGATCTCTTGGTCAATGGAGGCTTCAATATCCAAATTCACATGATTTTCTAAATCTACTACTACAAATGCAAAGGAGAAGAACTCTGCAAGAACAAAGATACAACAAAATATTAGTATTTGAAATGAAAGCTAAAACAACAATGTACCGCTGCGCTACAAACGTGACACTCTTTATCAACTAGATAAAAAATAAGCAATTTAAAAAGCTACTGTCATAAATACAGAATGCTACTATAACACACGTACAAAACTACTAAATCAGTAACAAAAAGCTATTGACATAGGTACAAAAAACTACTATAAAACTTGTACAAAGCTACTGGACCATTAATAAAAAGCTACTAATTTTGATATATAAAGCTACTATAACACATGTACAAAGCTGCTAGACTAGTAATAAAAAATCTATTGACATAAATATTGATTACACAAACCAGCTAATTATACATGTTGATAGTGTAACACAAATTTCAAATAAGAAATGCTTGAAATATGAAATCACAACAATAAGAAAATTGAATTTCATTCAGGATCATGCTTTTTCATTTTGATAAGCTATTGACAAAAAACTACTTAAAATCAATCAAAATGAAAACAAAGAAGCTACTGACATTATATTGAAAAGATACTAACATAGAGATAGAAAGCTACTATCACTGTGTTGAAAAACCACTGTAACAGTTATAGTAAGCTACTGACTTGAAATCAATTAAAACAAAAACAGAAAACCTACTGACATCAGCTTGAAAAGATACTAACATAGGCATAAAAAACTACTATTACTGTATTGAAGTCACATGTAGTCCATATTTACCAACGGCTGAATACAAAATTCCACTGGTTGATAAAAGAGATTTTAACAAATATGTTTGAGCATCAGCTGCTCTAATGGCAGTTACATGAGTCACCACAATTGGAGGCAATTGGTATAGAAAACAGAATGGTTAGTCTTGGTTGGTCTCTGCGAAGAGCTGGAAAACTCGGGGTCATGACCTTCCAGCTATGCGACTAATAAGACCACCACGAAATGTACGTAGGAGCCTTCTATCAATTATCATCTAGCACAAGCTACATTATACGTTGGTAACCATTTATTGATTTTTTCCCTAGGGGTCTGGAAGACAACGGAACTACCTATGAAATCCAACACAATGTATACCACATCAAACTAATAAATAAGGTGTAATTAATGAATTTACCTTTCTAGAGCAATAGCAAATAGCATATCAAGCTCAGTAGGTCGTACATCTCCATCCTAGTGTTTGTCACTAACCAATACAAATTCTTAATAACACAACTCATTAATAATCTTTCAAATGAAAGATAAAACCCTGAAAATCTAACAAGAATTCATCTTGATGATTCAAATTTCACAAAGTCCTACAATTTAACAAGAAGCAGAAGCAGGAGAATCAAAGTAACAACATATGGATCGATGGATCTGTTCATAACAAAAAAAGTGATCAATTTCCAAGAAGCAAATTTGAACATGAACCAAACACAAGAATCAATGTAAAGCATCCACTCGCTTTAGTTCTTCGCTGCGCTTAATACTAGTCTCCATGCTAACAATTCACACATCCACAAAATCAAAATCAAACGGAGCTCCGTTTCCAGTTGCATAGGGATTTACATCAAAAATCGATAAGTACAACTAACCTGGATGATGTGTCGATGACGGTGACGGGAATACGATCAGAGGAGGAGATCAGATTTTTGAAGACGAAGCACAGGCCTATCCGATCTCGGAGCGACTCCGATTTGCGCCAAGTCGGCGACGGCGAAATCCTGCAGATCGAGTATAAAGCACAGCCCAACCATTTCGGCTCTTCTTCGTCATCACTACAGGAGAATCGGTCGCCGGCGACGTGAGAGCGACATCGAGATGCTTCAATTCAACAAGCGCCTCCGCTGTGCTTGGAACGCTGAGACCTCTCGCCGTTCAGGTCGTACCTTAGGTTGATAAAGGTCGTTGGTTCTGCTTTGATGAAGGCTGTAGTCGTCTTGGCCGCCGTTGCCGGAAGCCAGAAAAACAAAAGCGACGAGTTTCGTCGGAGGACGAAGAGGAAGAGAGAGGGCTTCCTCGGGAGAAACGCAGAGAGAGAGGGAGAGTGGTTAATCTGATACCAGGCGGTTAGTTTTCTTAGGTAGAAGGGTAAAATGGACAGAGAAAAAATAATTTAAAGAGGCAAGTGGCTTTATGTGCACAAAACAATTTAGGTGGCCTTATGACTAATATAAGTCTCAAAGTGACACTTGTTTTGTAATTTTCTAATTTTTTTTTGTCACCTAATTAAATTCATTAATGTAATTGATTCACCCCCTAATATCTAAAAGAAAATATAAAAGGATAAAGTTAGTGTTGAAATAGTATGATGTGGCAAGATATATTATATGGAATTGAAAATAAATTTTTATTTACTTACATGACATGACACCTGAGATTTGAGGCTACAAATCTTAGGCCTCATTGAGGCTCCATATCATTGCCCATTGTGATCTATATGAAGCTGTTTCGAGCATCCTATATATTATTAATTCACTATACTGACAATTCTTTTTATTTTTGGAATATAATGCCTTGAAAAAAAAGTTTTTGTCAATTTATCCTAATTATAAAATCCATATTTCCACTTACCTCATTAAGTTTTTTTAATTTCCCCTTACTCATAAAGACTCTAATGAGGTGTTCCATAATACCCAATTCAGTCTTTTATTTTTTTTGTAGAGGGTAACATAGTCTCAAAAATACAGTTACGTTTAACACATTTATCAAAGGGTTGTGTGAAGATGGAGAAGTAGATTGGGCTATTAAGGTGCTCAACAAGATGAGAGAAAATGGGTGTTTGCCCAACATTACGACATATAATGAGTTATTGGATGGTCTGTTCAAGGTGAACAGATTCGAAGAAGCATTTGGACTTGTCAGGGAGATAGATGAAAAGGGACTGAAACTGAATTTGGTAACATACAACACCATTTTGAATGGTTTTTGTCGCGCCGGGATGACCAACGAGGCTATGCAAGTTTTTAGCAACATGCTAACAAGGGGAACAAAGCCTGATGCCATTACATATAACATACTGATATATTTCTATTGCAAGCAAGGCAGGATAAAGACTGCTATTCAGCTTTTCAACAGTGCTGGTGCAGCAAAGGAGCCTGGATGTAATAGCTTACACTAGTCTTCTAAGTGGGATTTGTAACTCGGAAGGTCTAGACCATGCCAGGCCATGGTTTATCTTGATAAGATGATAAGGGAAGGTATCTACCCCAACATTGGCACATGGAATGTGTTGGTGCGGTGCTTCTTTAGCAGCTTAGGTCATTTGGGGTCAATCTACATACTGGATGATATTCTTCGTGAAGGTTCTTCGTGAAGGATAAGAACCATGATCTCCGATTTTCTTGTAAGGAATCGTCTGTTAATCACTTAATCCAACTTCTTGATGAAATGACAGATGCTAATCTTAACATAAGCGTCTGCCGTGACATCCTGTTTGCTTTCCTATGCCATGAGCAAGCCCGAGGACTAATAGCACGGTATAACACTGAACAGCATAAGGGCGCAAAGGCCGGTGCACCAGGCTAGCTTGGAAGGTGCTCATACATTGAAATCCTGTTACCCGTGAACGTCTAGAGTATAAGCTCATATGCCGATTCGTGGCTTGCAGAAGTTTCACATGCTGTGACGCTTGGCCTTATGGTGACTTTGTAATGGCAATTGTGCTCCTTGTAGACCATGGTGATGCAAAATGGTTACGGCAGCAGAAATTACTGGTTTAAGGGCAAAAGTCAAGGAAATCATATTGTTGCGCCCGGTAACAGGTCACTGGAACCGTCATATGCACTTCTCGATCTTTCCTGTAATCCACATGGTCTTTCTCTCTTGTCGGATCAAAAATGTAATGCATGTGGTCTGCACATTGTGTATGTATCATGTTTGTAATAGAAACTTGGGAACTTATTCAACGCAGTAATGGATTTTTGCTGTATCTTCTTCTTTCCATCTAATTTACATGTTTTCTTGCTATCTAATATATGAATATGAACCCCCAGTCTATGAGTGAGTTAACGTTGGACTAGTTTTAAGTCTGTATCCATCTTAATCTTACTGGTTAATTTCTGTTCTTTGTTTCATTAAATTAGTGATTTAAATGAAAAAAACAAGGAGTCTGAACAGTATGAAGCTGGAGACAAATTCCTTCATCACAATCATTAAGAACATTTATTTCTGCATGTCTAGAGAAAGAACAAACTGTGAACTAGTACTACTAGTTAGTATTGTTAATTTATAGGGAGTGCATTCAGTGGCGGATGCATGATTTTATGTTCTTGAGGGCGGAAAAAAAAAACTTAAACAACCACAAAACAAAATTTCAATTAATGAAACATTGTTTCAATTAGTACATTTCCTAGCAAATAAAAACATAGATTTTCAATAATGCATTTCCCAACAGGAAAAACTTTTACAATTAGTTATAAGAAAACAAAAAATAAATTTTCAAAAGAAAACAAGCGTCAAGCCAAAGCAAATTAGAAAATCTACAAATATCTTCAAGTTTAGTAATTCAATTTTTTAGCAAAGTAAGTAACTAATTAAAAAACAAATTAAAAGAACATTAGAACCCTATTAGTTGATAATTCAGTCATATGTTGTTCTAAGAAACATAGAAAAAAATATAATCCATCATGAATTCACTTTTTCAAGTCCTATATTTCTAGGAATTCTAGCTGATTAACAACTTGCATATATAAGCAACAAGCCCAATTAACTAAGTATGAATATTGTCCAATTGTAACTTGGAGTGAAGTGGGTTGCACTTCATCAATAGAAGTTTCTTCTGATTTGTCAAGAATCAATGCTGCAGAATATAGGTGTCGTTTGGTGCATGGGTCTGGGGGCAAAACAATTATATAATGTATCAAGATGAGAAAACCAAATATTTGACTGGGGGGGGGGGGGGGGGGGGTCCCAACATACGTCCGCCAACCAATGACTAAAATTCTGAAATATCGATTTCGGTAAATTATCAAGAAAAATGATGGAAATTTTAAGTGAAACTTTTAGATATGTTTATTTTATCAATTGTCTACTATATGAAAAGAAAACCTTGAATAAACATTGTTATATAGTCATTTGTAATAATCTAAGATGAAACGGTAAATGTTGAATCCCTGACAAGTCTGAAATTTTTTAAAATAAACATCTAATTTTTTTTTTTTAATGGCTGGAAACTCAATGGGAGGCTAGGCCATCACGCTTTATATACATTCTTTATACATATCATACATTATACTTGAATTACATGAGTAACTTAGAACCACGTAGAAGACCTATGAGGTACAAAATCTTCACTATCTTCATCATCTCTATTTGTAGAGTCTTGAGTGTATTGTGAAGAATAGTCATTAAATGATACATCCCCTTTGTAGTTTTGCATGTATTGACTTACATGCCAACCATATGGGTCCGAGGGGATTGGCTGTGGGTTTTGGTGCTGTTGATTGGAAGTGTACCTAAGTTTTCAGATTCGTAGGCAAATCAATATATATAACAATGTTGCCAGTAATTCATGAAGAGATGAGTAGCAGAGTTGGCCAAGGCATGGAATGAGTCAATGATAACCAAGGTTCGATTCACAAGTTGGTGATTGATGCTTTTTGAGTGAATTTTAGGCCAACTGATTGTCCCACCACGTGGTGGGCCGTGTGCCATCAGTTTGAACTTTGAAGAGTGGTGGACGTGCATGTGAGTCCTTGTGGCAGAATGGTAGGTCAAAGTTGACCTTGCATGTGAGAGAATTCATGCAAGAATGGAGGGTTGGCGTGAGAAACTAAGAATATTCCGGAAATATCGCTAATTTCGGCGATATATCGGGAAATTTCCAAAATTTCGGCCGAAAGATGCTTGGTATGTTAAAGATATATCGAACCCTCAAAAAAATGAAAATTTCGACGAAATATCGCCGTTTCGATTTTTCAGTCCTTGCCGCCAACTATGCATTGAACAAACTAAGGATAACTCTGTCTCAACATCAAAGATATGTTAAAAGTAAAAGATGAGCTGAAGACTAATGTCTGTGGCCTTCCCTAGAAGATTTGATTTTCAGTTGGCTGGCCCCTCGAAAATACTCGAGCGACTTTGTTTGTTTTCTAGATTGAAATAGACGGACTGTTAGCCCTCAAGAAACATGTGCCGTACCCGTTAGAATATCATCGGCATTTGCAAGAAGTCTCTTGTGATTAACAACAGTCTGCAGGCTGATGCATTGGATGATGACATGCCTCAAATCGATTGTGACCTTTTGCATAGCAAAGTCTAACCATGTGGCCGGCTTGTCTCATACACTCACGGTTACAATTGCAAAAGTTTATGAGGATAATGCCGGTCAATTTCAAGTTTTGAAGCTGCAAAATTATTAGTTTTTTTTGTGGAGGGGATCATGGGTTCCAATTTTCTTTTTTATTTTGTTTGAACGCGTACGTCGAACCTCTTATTTATTTAGCAAACCACTTTTAAGAATCATGCTGTCAAGTTGGCTATTTTAATTACGTATTATAAATCAGCATGTTAGCGAGTTGTGGTTTCTTAGTTATTTAGAATAATTAGTATTGTGAAGGTTTTAAATTCAAAACTTACTGACATTATGAGATGAATTGATTATATATGTGGATTAGCGTATTGAACTTATTAAATTATTATATATATATATGATAAAGATTAAGTGGTTGCCTCTTCATCTATTTTTCCAGATTCCAAATCCAATACATATTAATCAATGTAAAAGAAAAAAAAAAAAACACCACCAATGAGTACGTGTACGACTTCACCTTTTGGTCTTGGGAAGCTTCCTCAGGCATCCTGTCTTGTTCTAGCAGCCGACGTATACATGCTTTCTATTTCTAACATTGCTAACACGCCACCTAATTTCTGACATCTTATCTTTATTTGGAAAGCATAGCTTGTTCTAGGTTTTGGAACATATTTGCGTTTTCCTTATTAACAAACAAATAATAGAACAAAAGTCACCTGTCACATCATTTTGGGATCGAAAATGATACTTTAACACCTATCATTTATTTTTGTGGGACCCGCCCCTTAAATCACTTTTGGAACATATTTGCGTTTTCCTTATCAACAAAAGAAAAGAACAAAAGTCAACATTGTCCCATATCACTTTGGGATCGAAAATGATATTTTAACACCTATCATTTATTTTTGAGACCCACCCCTTAAATCACTGTTCATTACTATTTAATGAATAATTGGACGATTTTGCTCCGGTATGTTTCAAGATTCTCTCTCTAATGAATAGTGTGTTTCCCATTTTGCTCCCCAATTTACTTTGCTCTTTGACCATTTTGTCCATGATTGCAAATATCTGAAACCTATTAAAAAAAACCCCAGTGAGAATTGAGCTCATGACTTTTACAATATTGGATTATAACTTACCAACAATTCACAGCTCACGGGCATTTTTTTTTCCTTAAAAACTGTAAAAAAAAATAGACAAGCTTGGTCAATAACACCCGCTCTTGCTTAAAACTTCTATTTTATGAAAGGATCCGGATCAAGGGACACATAATTGTACACAATTTTTTACACTCCTTATGAGCCCTTAGATTTTAAAATATTAAACGGTTTAGATTAAGTATGAGAATGACATGGCATTATATTTATTCCCTAACATAAATAAATAAAAGTGGATTAAACTATTTTTTATAATGACTACATACTGTTTAGTCCTTGAGCTTTTGACCATAAAACACTTCAGTCCCTGACCTTCTAATTTCACACGTTTAGTCCCTGTACTTCAAAATTTCAGACCAATAGGTCATTGCCGTCTAAAAGTCGCGGCGAAATGTCTATTATGCCCTCAATTCTTTTTTTTTTTTAATAAATTTATTCCTTTCTATTTTTTTTATTTATTCTTTGTTCTTTATTTTATTTATATATATATATATATATTTTTTTCAAACAGAAAGAAAGAAAGGAAAAAAAAACAGAAAAAAAAGAAAGGGGAAAAAAATTCCTTTTAGAAAAAAATAAAATAATTAATTAATTTAAAAAAAATAACTGAGGGCATAATAGACATTTCGCAGTGACTTTTAGACAGCAAGGACCTATTGGTCTGAAATTTTGAAGTACAGGGACTAAACGTGTGAAATTAGAAGGTCGGGGACTGAAGTGTTTTATGGTTAAAAGCTCAAGGACTAAACAGTATTTAGTCCTTTTTATAAAGACTATAATACAAAAATAAATAATACTGGACTTAGAAGAATGGAATTAAAAGAATAGAAGGATATTGTACGATTAAAGAAACAGAGCACCAAGAGCCCCAAAAGAAAAGAAAAAAACCATTGTTGTTCTTTGACCTATATCTAGACTCTTACATGGTAAGTAGGATTATAATATCTCCTTCAATTGAAATTAAATCATGGTAACTGTGTTTCTCTTATTGAATTAGTCCTCAGATATTTGTTCTCTAATATTCAAATGTACCTGATATTCATTGAATATGATAGAATAAAATCACAAGATAGGCAATTTTGTTGATGCTTCCCATAATCCTCCCTCAGCTTGTACGGGGTTGGAAATCTTTGACAGAATTGTTGTTTTCTTCTTTGTTTGGTGTTAGTGAAGTAATAGACATATATTTGGACAGATCATCATGAATCTCAACTCCAATATTTGGAGTTTGAGGAAGGTGATGGGGATGAAGCTTAGGAAAGGAGATCTGGTTTTCTAGTTCTTGTTATTCTGTTCTTACTTTTTTTTATTTTTTTTTTTTATCGTGCTCTGATTCTCTTTATTTTTGTATTTTATTTTTTCTTCAGAAAAGAATAATTTATTTATTTATGTTAGGGAAATATCATCATAACAATCCAACCGTAGCAACCTTTATACCCGGATCCTCAGTCTCATTTTTTCTAACTTGAATTGCATGCAAAGATAAACTTGCTTTAGAAATTCCACACACATTACACATTTCCATCCTAATCTTCTTCTTTAATCAGTAACTGTTCTAAATCTTCATAAAGAAATTAGAAAACAAGAAGAGAAAGAAAAAAAAAAAGTAACTAAAACTCAACCAGGTGGCAAACCCAAGTTTGACTCGGTTACTCTCCTTCTGCCACCCTTCCTAGGCCAAAAGGCTATAAATCAGAGCAACGCCCTTGAATGAGAATATGAGATCACACACATCTCAATAGAAAAAACAGTCAAAGCAAAACATGGCACATTTTGCTCATACCAGCACCACCGCTACTCTTGCTTTCCTCATCCTCCTCCTTCTTTACTCTTCTGAGTCCATTTTGAGTGATGAGTATGGCCTTGAGTCCTCACCTGTACCAGATTCAGATGTTGATCTCTTGGAGTTTCCTCTGAACCTTGAGTACTTGGAAGCTGAGTTCTTCCTGTATGGCTCTTTGGGTTTTGGCTTGGACAAAGTCGCTCCAAACTTGACAATGGGAGGTCCAAAACCCCTGGGTGCTAAGAAAGCCAAACTGGACCCCTTCACTAGGGATGTGATGGAACAGTTTGCATGGCAAGAAGTTGGACACTTGAGGTTTTAAATCTTCTATATATGTTTTCATTTTCTCACCTATTTTTGTGTTCGAGTATTTTTTATTTTATTTTAATTTTATAGTTGATGGTATTTGGAAAGGGGATTTGAACTCAGGACCTCGTCTTGTTTGCAGAGCTATTAAAAAGACAGTGAAAGGGTTCCGAAGGCCACAGTTGGATTTAAGTGCAAAATCATTTGCAAAAGTGTTTAATCTTGCATTTGGGCGTGTTTTGAAGCCGCCATTTGATCCTTATGCCAATAGCTTGAACTATCTCCTTGCATCCTATTTGATCCCTTATGTTGGTCTTACTGGTTATGTTGGAGCAAACCCAAAACTCCAAGGCTCTACTTCCAAAAGGGTAATTAATCTTCAAACCCAATAATAACGACACTTGAAAAAGTCTTCTTGACAAACAGTTTAACATATTATGTTGTGAGACGTAAAATGAATCATAATTAATGATTCCGCTGATTTTTTTTTTTTATATGTGAAATTATATTGGCAGTGTAATAACATAATGTTCCTCGAGTATCTAACAGCTAGCTCTAATAGTTTGTATTGTTTTCAGCTTGTTGCAGGTCTTTTGGGTGTGGAATCAGGACAAGATGCAGTAATTCGAACATTGCTGTATAACCATGCTATGGTGAAAGTGCATCCATATGATATAACAGTGGCCGAGTTCACAAATCGGCTTTCTGATCTGAGGAACAAGCTGGGAAAAGCAGGTTTGAAAGATGAAGGCCTTTGGGTTCCAAAATATGAAGGAGCTGAGGGAAAAATCAGTGGTAATGTTCTGGCCGGAGACGGATATTCAGTTGCATATGACAGGACACCGGAGGAGATACTGAGGATTGTATACGGATCAGGTGATGAACATGTCCCTGGGGGTTTCTATCCGAAAGGAGCTAATGGTCGCATTGCCAAATCTTATCTACAAAATGAATAGAGCTGGAAGAAATTATACATATACTAAAGTAGAATAGGATTTTACTGTTGAATGAGCAATTCTACCGTGATGAACAGTACTACAATGATGCGGTGGTGGTGTTAAAGTATCATTTGTAAGAATAATAGATTTCTTCAAAATAAACTAAATGTGTGGACCAGAGTCTCAAGATAAACGTATCCGCATGATGCTGCGGGAAGGAGTTGTTATATTTAGTAGACGTTAACCAAAGATATTATATATTGCTTTACATATTACGTTTTGTAGAATTGTGAATAAGGGTTCATGAAAATTCAAACGTTCATTCATCCATGCGCAATCTTTACTTTCATTTTGATGTGTTGAATATGGATTCTGGCATATATACACATTTCGTAAAGGGTCTGAATCAAGGGACACATATTAAACGGCTTAGATTAAGTATGAGCCCTTAGATTTTAAAATATTAAACGGTTTAGATTAAGTATGAGAATGACATGGCATTATATTTATTCCCTAACATAAATAAATAAATTATTCTTTTATGAAGAAAAAATAAAATACAAAAATAAAGACTAGAATCAGAGCACGATAAAAAAAAAAATTAAAAAAAAGTAAGAACAGAATAACAAGAACTAGAAAACCAGATCCCCTTTCCTAAGCTTCATCCCCATCACCTTCCTCAAACTCCAAATATTGGAGTTGAGATTCATGATGATCTGTCCAAATATATGTCTATTACTTCACTAACACCAAACAAAGAAGAAAACAACAATTCTGTCAAAGATTTCCAACCCCGTACAAGCTGAGGGAGGATTATGGGAAGCATCAACAAAATTGCATATCTTGTGATTTTATTCTATCATATTCAATGAATATCAGGTACATTTGAATATTAGAGAACAAATATCTGAGGACTAATTCAATAAGAGAAACACAGTTACTATGATTTAATTTCAATTGAAGGAGATATTATAATCCTACTTACCATGTAAGAGTCTAGATATAGGTCAAAGAACAACAATGGTTTTTTTCTTTTCTTTTGGGGTTCTTGGTGCTCTGTTTCTTTAATCGTACAATATCCTTCTATTCTTTTAATTCCATTCTTCTAAGTCCAGTATTATTTATTTTTGTATTATAGTCTTTATAAAAAATAATTTAATCCACTTTTATTTATTTATGTTAGGGAATAAATATACTGCCATGTCATTCTCATACTTAATCTAAACCGTTTAATATTTTAAAATCTAAGGGCTCATAAGGAGTGTAAAAAATTGTGTACAATTATGTGTCCCTTGATCCGGACTCTATTAGTATTTAGATTTTTAATGAAGAGAGATATAATTTGTTATGTTAGAAATTTTTAATGCAGTTACTGAAGATCAAAATGAAACTTTATTTACAAAATGAGTGTGAATACCATCTCTCTCTCTCTCTCTTTTATTTATTTATTTATTTATTTTTTAACATGATGTGAATACCATCTCTACGTAGTGAATAGTGAGTGGTCACTAGTTTTTTACCACTCTCTCTCGTTCTAGCACGTTCAGGATTTCAGCAATTTAAAGTCATTTCGAAGTACTTAATACATAAATTCAAATAAGGGTACAGACAATTATATATATATTACTTGAAAAACCTATGGTTTTAACAAATTTATACAAAACTCAATTCTCAAAACTCTCTAATCTCACTTCTCTGTCACTAGTTTTCTCATCTTACTACTGTGTTTCCTACACTAGTTGTTCTAGTAGTTTACTATCTTCTACATCATCATTGTCAGCGTCAACAATGATGATCCCATCTTCATCATCGTAATCTTCATCATCGTATTCCATATCATCCTCATCCTCGTCATCCTCTTCAGAATCTGTACCTGCATTCATGGACTGAAACTCAGGAGGAGCAGGGCAGTCCTCTGTGATAGCCTCATCCCTCTTCATCACCAGATGCCGAATGACTCTTTCATCCTGGTCCAACAGGCTCTTGAAATCATTTATCCATTTGGCGTCTATCTCAAAGTTCATCAGAACGTAGTAGGCGTTCTTGGCTTTCTGTATTTTGTATGCTAGTCTTCGCATTCCCCAATCACTCAGTCTCCATATCCTGGCTCTTTTCTCCCCTAGAAAAGCTGCAAGTAGATATACACAAGTATCAATGGAAAGTCGTGGCACATGTCAACTGCAACTCAAAAAGAAAATTCATTCTGCTAGACTTGCAATAGGCGTACGCAAGCATCAACAAATAGTTAGCAAGTCCCTTGATGAATTTTCATTCCATGCAATGCCAGGCAACTTGCAGAGTGGACATATTTCTGCAGGGAGCAACTACAACCTAAAACAACCTAACTAAAGATTATCTCAGAGCCCACTATTGACATTCTTGCCCAAAGAGACACACTGTCAGCTCATTGCCTACTCTGTATATGAAACGTTGTTTGAAAAGGAAGATATTACAAAGTGCCGGGCAATAAGAAGCAACAAAAAAAACAAAAACAAAAACAAAAACAAAAAAGCAAAGTAATACCATCATTTTCTTTGTCTTCTTCTTCTTTCTTTCTTTTTTTCTTTTTTCAACCCTTCTTCTGTTTCAAGTCTCTTTAACATAGTACAAGATAGTATAAGAAGACTGGAGAAGCACTCCAAAAGAACTTTTTTCTTTTTTGGTTATATTCACAGCCAATTCTATCATATTTGGTTCAGTAATGATGTGGACAATACTATCAGAGCAGAAGAGCAAAGCTAACCTTCAATTTTCTCCTTCACACTCCCCACCTCTTCAGCATGTTTCTCATGAATCAGATAAACCACCTCATAGTGGCGCACTGTAACAAGGGAAACAGTAAGTTGTAAGACATTTCCAGCCCCCTTAAAAACGAAACAGTTACATATAACTAACATTGTCCGTTGTTAATGTAAGAGACCATTACTTTTTATCATCTAAATCAAGTAATGCTACGTTGGCACGTTGCATCTCAAAAATCACACAAGGTCGAATAATAGTATTTGAAGTACAGTGTAAATTAACAGATATAGTGCATGTGCATACGAGTGTAAAATGCACTATCCTTCTCTGCCAGGAACCAAAGGAGAATCCTAATATCGAGAAGAATGAGCATGAGGCACACTTACGTCTTTCCTCATCCAGATCATCTTGCAGCTGAAGCTTCAGAAATTCATAGACCTTCTCTGCACAGGATGAAAACAAAATTAATTACAGCAGTCCATATGGCGAAAATACTTCTTTGGAAGAAAGGCAATTCCTGTTCTATGGCAAGCAACTGTAACAGATTCGACTCCAAATCACTCACCTTCATCTGCGTCCGCAAACTCAGGGAGAAGTGCCCCATCTTCCTGAACTTTCGACTGCAATTCATAACAAAATTAAGTCTCAAAACCAATCTCAATTGTATTAGTCACTCTAATAATACATGCAACTTAAGCTGAGGCAACCAAAACCTTATCTTATCCATCTTCATTTACTTCTCAAGAAAAAGAAAATCTTTTCTAGTCTCAACCCAAGTTTCATACTTGAATGGTGAAACATTATAGTTTAAAACAACAACAACTAAAATGAAACCCCTATACCCACAATTCAAACCTAACTGAAACCACAATCCACTTGGCTTTAATCTCAGATAACCAACATGAACTCTTTCTCATAATTTCAGAAACAAAAAACAGCACCAACAAATTAAGAGGTCAAAATTTCAAAGGCTACCTGTTTAAGCAGCACAGCTTCAGGAAAAGGCCCAGTAGCCTCATCAGGTTTAGACACAAAGCTATGCTTATCTTCCTTCTTCCTCTCCTTGTTGTTGTTCTTCTTCTTCGCCCCAACAATCACCGACCTTCTGGGCCCAACTGAGAACTTCTGAGCTCTAAATGGTCTGCAAGAATAAGAAAACCAAGGGTACCCATTTGAGAATTCCGAGCAAGAACTCTGGTTCCGAGAAGACCCATTTCCGGTGACCAGTTTCAGAGCCGGTGGAGTGAAGAAAGCTACAGAGGCCATTGAAAACCAGTTTTGGAGCTCCACTCTGTTCCAGGATATGCAATTAGAGGTTCAAGTCAGGGAGATTGGGGTAGGTTTGTAATTTCTGTTTAGTTTTGAGGGTATTTAAAAAAATTAGAAACTTAAGGTCGGGTCGGGTCGGGCTTTGGGGGCCTGTTATATTCTCAGGTAAGTTTTTTTTTTTACTTTTCCTGCAAATTCTATAGGAACAGACAATGGGTTTTTATATATGTTTATTTATTTATTTTGGTGATGAAGAAATTTTTATAGACCCTAACCAGAGGAAAAGAACAGATACAAAAACCAAGAGGGTAATTTTTTTTTTGATGGGTAGTGAAAAGAAAAAGGGTTGGGAATTTAGATATAGTAAATCTTTACCTCTTCAGTGATTTTAAATTTTTGATGCAACTCTTGGGTCTTTGATGTTCATGTTAAAATCTCATATGTTTAAGTAGTAATAAGTAAATTGTACTTCAGATGGGTTGTTGTTCTTTTTTCTGGAAAATGGATTCTTCATGGGGTCCTATTGCTATATTTGCTTATTTATAGATAGATAAAGTACTAAGTTGTGGCAGTGTCGGTGCTTCAATGTTTCTAGCTAGCAAAGTGTCGCACAGTACTTACTTTGAACAAGATGCAATCAGAGCCCAACCTTTTCTGTACTTGTGGAAGTTGGGAACTTTTATGACCAGAGATAGTACCCCTTCATTATATTCAATAAGCATATAATCAATGGATGCAGCTCACATGTTCTTTTGCTATTTTTAGGTTTTACCTGATTTCTTTGTTGGTAGACACCATTGCAAATGCGCGTGTTTTAATGATCACTATATATGCTTTTAGGTTCTTGAGCATTCCATTACATCGAATCGAGTTGGGAGTTGGGAGTTGGGAGTTGGAATGGGGGTGGTCGAGGGGCTGCAGCGTTCGGAATCACCTAGAACAATTGTACCGACAAATGCTAGTCATGGTGAAGAAAAATTGGGAAGATTGTTGCCCAAGTATAAGAAACGCAGAGTCTCTTCTGTTCGTGATTTTCCACCAGGCTGTGGACCATTTGCTCACTTGAACAATTCGAGACCTGTTCAGGAGGTACCTTCAATTGTTAAAAATTATCCTCGGAGAATAGTAGAAGCTGTTCGGGAGTTTCCTCCTCTCTGTGGTATAAATGCTTTTGTTGAGGCCAAGAATTTGAGTCAAGAGAAGTCAGTTATGGGTGACGAACCATCATCATCAGACACAGCAAAGACTACCGTGAAACAAACACAAGTTCAACCTACAACTGAAAAGAAAAGGCCTAGGGAAGATCCTTTAGATTTGTCTTATCAAATTAAACAACTGCATGGAAAAGCTTTTGAGAGGTCGGAACTTGTATCTCATAGAGTGGTTGTGCTGGGTTTGATGGCTGCCTCAAATAACCAACTGCATAGAGAAGATTCTAAGAGTTCAAAAGTTGCATACCAACTGCATAGAGAAGATTCCAAGAGTTCAAAACTTGCATACCAACTGCATAGAGAAGATCTTAAGAGTTCGAAACTTGCATCTCATAGAGCGGTTGTGCTGGGTTTGATGGCTGCCTCAAATTCTGTGTGTATGAAGAGGAGAAGGGGTCTATAAGCGTAAACCAGATGACGGTACGAGTGCAAAATATCTAAAACTTGATTTTGAATGTACAGATTTTTACCCTCCTTGTTTTTGTCACAGTAGTTCAAGCAGGACAAGGGATTGAAATATTGGCCGGAGAGGCAGCCTCATCGTAAGCTTGTTTTCAAGTTTCGACTAGACAGGAATGGAGGCCAGAGCTTGCTCAGAAAGGAATAACTGGCGAAGTTTAGAAGGATGGTGTTTTGGAAGGTCGTCTAGCTATTCAGATATTATAAAAGTTACAGGCCGGGAAGTTTGGAAGGATGGTGCTTGATTACCTAATGAACATCAATCTGCATTTAGTTTATTGGTTCTCTGCATTTCACTACTGATTGATTGAAAAGTATGGGATATGAATAGACCTGTTTTTTTTCTCTTCTAGAAACTATGCTTGGACAGTGGACACTGCATTATAAGATGCCTGTAGAATTATTCTGGTTGTTTTTGTTCCCGTTGAGTATGGAACAGAACATATCACCGATTTTCCTCGAACCACATAACGTGATGTTGCATGCTTCAATGTTCTCTGCTCCTAGTTTCCTCAACTTAATAATGAGAAACTGGGATAAGAGTCTGGTTTACGACTCAAGGTTACACATAGCAGAGATTTGTTTTCCCAGCAGATCTTTCAAACTGAGTTCATGCGTCCGCAACAGAAATTAATGGCCCTCGCTATGAGTGTCTATTTCTCACACCTCAATGTTTACTCTGGTAGAGATCAACAGCTTTGATCAACATACTGATGAATTTCAGCATGACAAACTGATGAACAACTAAATCATTTCAGCATACAATTCTATTATTTTTATTTTTACTTTTTATTTTGAGGACAGAATACGATTCTATTTAGCAAGCTGTGTTACATTGGATTAACTAGTATAGCATGACTCTCCTAGTCCTGGCCTGTCTCAATTTTTGAGGTAGAACTATTGTAAATCAGCCATTATTTGTTACTAATCCAATAGATGATGTTTTTTGAGTTTATCTTTGCATATTTCTTTGCTAAATAGAATATGGATCCAGAGGTAATGTCACTCTAATGTAATGATGCATCAACAATCCTGTAATTAATTTCATTGGTCAGGAAGAAAAATGTCCCTGAGATTGTACCACCAATAATGGCTTACATATCTTTTACATATCTATTTAACAACTAAGATAACGCCTTCTTTTCTTCATTTTGCACAGGCTGATGTTTATGGGAATGGATTTCTGGATTATGGCGAGTTTGCATCAGTCACAGTTCACTTGCAAAAAGTGCAGAATGATGAACATGTCATTAGAGCATTTATATTCTTGAAGTGTATCAATAACAAAAAGACCCGCAGCAAAGCGCGGGCCGCCTCACTAGTGTATAACTAAAGATATAACTCAAGATACATTTAGTTAAAATAAATAATAATGAGACTTGTAAAATATAACCCCCACAATCAAGATATTGATGTGCTTAGCACAAAATTAATAATAGTAATGAGTCATACCCCCCACATTACTATGATATCAAATGCTCCATAAAATTTGTTCATTCTGAAAAGCTGATTTTAAACATACAAAATTTTAAATCGAAGAGAACTTACAGGTGGTCATGAAGCAATATTACCATGCATGGAACACTACTATGTTTGCTTGTGGTGCTTTGTGCAACTCGGAATCCGCAAGTATATTTTTCTTATTCTCAATAAGAAAATTCATGAATTTGCAGCATAGTAAAGAGGCTTTCAGGATGAATGAGTTAATGCATAACACTCATATAAGCAATCAATGTGTAGAAATACTATAGAAATATGAATCAAAGCTCATTAGTTAACTTTGCACATACGTCCATGATGCAAGAAGTAGAAAACATAAGTATTCTTTGTTAGTATAAAGCTCAATACTTTCATCTCTAACAATAAAAATGAAAATCAAACCTGGAACTCTCTTGCTCAATCTCCAGTAATATATTCTTTCTCTTGATAAATATCAAGATGAAGCAATGGATATGGCTGTACAGTAGCAAAGGCTTTTCCTCTTGCCTTCACCACACTTCTTGTGTTCTAGTTACTAACTTACTGCAGATGTATTCTTTGGGCCAACACTTGTATCTTTAATCTTTGAACTTGAATCTCAACGAAGTAGCAATTAGTTCTGGCAATCAAAGATTCATTTGCAAGATCACACGAAGATATTTTTCTTTCTTCAATGTCTCTTTGGTGGAACGATCTAGACGACAATTAAGCATCTCATGGAATGAGAATAACCAAATCATGGCTTCTCCTGGTTTCCTTTTTAAGCATCTAAGCACTGGAGGATTGCCTCAGAGTAGTGGCACTGGCAGATATATCCAGATTTTGCTTATCAGACTCTGATGCAGTATTACTCTTTGTCCTGATCTCACTTGTGGGGATTGTCATCAAAATCTTACATGTACACACAAGAGAATTCAATGCAACGGTTATAAACAAATATAAACTCCATGTAACTGAATGTAGATTTTTATCGAATCTGATCCAATGTGTCTATTCAATTAAGAAGTATGACGTAGCAAACACCACAGCAATTTACTAACATAAATTTCTTCAGACAAAGCTTTATTAGAATGATGACAGTGTTCATACATCCATAATAAAATCATAGAACTTAAACGTAAATAAAAGAATAGACATGGAAGGTCATGCAGATCTTGAAACAAGTCATGTATTACTGTAGTCATACAGTTTCATGACAAAGAAAGTTATATTTGATTACATCTAAAACCATTATTACCACTTTCTCAAAGTATTCATGTATGTGCATTTATAGAAATACTCTTAGCTATTTTCGCCCCTAGCGCTCTGCTAGGGTTTGTGGAGCGGCGCGTCTCGTGGCCGTCGCATCCTAAATCTGCTCCATTCATGGAGATCATACTACTAGGCTTTGGCCTCTGTGTGTTTACTCTTGTTGTTTTCGATGGTAGAGTGTTGTTTGAGGAGAGTTTTGGCGTTGGTGTGGTCATGATCCGGGTAGTGGGTGGAATATGTTCCCTCTCTCTCACGGTGGTCTTAGCAGGTTGTACCATTCTGGCGCTGACGGTGCGATGAGCAGGCTGTGGTCTGGTGTAGGCGACCTTGTTTGGGCAGTCGGCGATCTTCGAGATCTGCGTGGTGAGGTAGACGACGGCCCTTTGATTGGAGGCATGGAGGCGACGGATACCGGGTGTGTCGTCGGCGGTAAGGTCGATTGGCCAGATGCTTTGGGTATGGGGCGAAGACCTAGTGGGTTCTGGGCTCAAGAGTTTTTGGACATGGGCCGAAGCAGCCATAGGTGGACAAGCGGATTTGGGCTTCCACAGTTTCGGATCCAGATCTGGGATCCGGGTGGTATTTGCAAATGGATTCGGATCTGGGATCCGGGTGGACGTTGGACTTGGACTGAGACCCATGTTTTTTTGTGGGCTGTTTGTTTGCAAGAATGGATTGGGGCTCCTGTGCTTTATTGGTATTGGATCCAGGACCCAATTCTATGGTATTTGTTCGTGAAAGATCGTCTGCCAACATGGCCATGTTCTGACACCCTTGGCCGGCTTCGATCTTTAGGTGGGAGAGTGCCTTCATTCCAACGCCAAGTTGATTTTTGTCAATTTGTGTGTTGGAGTTCGATGGGTAGTCAAACCACCGACTACTCAATTCACTACACGGCTGCAATCCGTAGTGTAAAATTAGCTGGCGTTTCGACGTTGCTACTCTTGCGTTTTTCCTTTTTTCCTTGTATTTCAGATGCAATTTTTGCATCTTTTCTTTTTGTGTTGTTTTCTTTCATGGTTGATGCATTTTTGCATCGTATCGTTGTAATCTTTCATTTTCAATAAAGGGCTGACATCATTTTACTCAAAAAAAAAATGTATGTGCATTTATGGATCTGTACGAATGCCAAATAGAATTCCTAATCTCATTCTCCATGTAAAAGAAAAAGTCAATAACGTATTGCTTTTAACACAATAATACACACATATATATGCACTAATATTCCCAAAATGGTGTTGCAAATATCAGAAATTATTCAATGCACCGACGGTGCAAGTAACCCAACACTTATAAAATAATCTCAACCCTTGATATTTATTATCAACCTTATTTTTAGAAAACAAAAGGTTTATTTAATGCAATCTAACCATCCATTCATGTTGGTGCAAGTGCACGTCGGTGCTCTGAATCCTCTCCCAATAATATATATCTAACTTGAAATTTCAACTTTACGGTTATGATAAACTGATCGTAAATGGTTTCAGTTTAATATCTAAACAATGTGACTTTTGGATTACCTGATCAAACACTTTATGTGGCATCCATTGGTTTCTATGTTCAGACACATGCACACATTCACTATAACAGATCAAGAACAATGCAACGACAACTCATATGTTTGGTTTCTAATTAATTATTAGCTTTTCAAGCAATCAAGCATCAGGTCATGCGTCCAGTATTTGTATTATTAACGCACATGATATACATACCTTCTTAACCATGCATGAAATATTGCACCACATCTAGTCTTTCTCTAATGGATTTGATCTAATTCTAGAACAAATCATATATATGCACTCAGTCTCATGCGTACCTTGGAATATTACAGACGGTTTAGACGAATATGATCTGGAGAGATCACCACATACAATATCAAACTCATAAGAAAGGTAGACCGATCTTTAAACATAGCAACTAAGCCAAAAACTTTCGTCATACGGCTTTATATTGTTGGAAACATGGTAGCAAATATTCATATGTAATAAATTTAAGGGTTAATTACAGTTTACCCCCCTGAGGTTTGGGGGTGTCATCGTTTCACCCCCTCTACTTTTAATTTTGACTTTTTACCCCCTAAACTTTTCAATTTCAATCAGCCGTGTCCAATTTCTCCTATTCCGTCCAAATTGGACGTTAAGTCTGACCCTTGAGGGCTAAAATGGTCATTTCAACATAAAAAAATAATAATAATAAAATATTTTTTCTGTTTCTTCGTTTTTTTTTTAAAGAGTATTTTTTTTTTTTGGTCTTCAACCTATACACCACAAGTTATAATAAGTTTATAAAAACAAAAAAAATACTCTAGGTGGTTGAAAGTCGCTCACTGGTCTACGATATTTGTGATATATCTCCGATAAAGTGAAGAATTTAGGATATATCTCTAACAGAGTGAAGAAATATCTGTAAAAAATAATTTTACACTTTATTTGTAAATAAATATCTGTAAAAAATGATTTTACACATATATTTCTTCACTTTATTTATTGGGGATGTACAAATATTTCTTCACTTTATTGGGGATATATCCTAAAATTCTTCACTTTATCGGAGATATATCACAAATATCGTAGACCAGCGAGCGGCTTTCAACCACCTAGAGTATTTTTTTTGTTTTTATAAACCTATTATAACTTGTGGTATATAGGTTGAAGACAAAAAAAAAAAAAAATTTAAAAAAAAAAAAAACGAAGGAACAGAAAAAAAAAACTAAAAAACAGAAAGAAAAAAAATAATTTTTTTTTAATTTTTTTTTTAGTTTTTTATGTTGAAATGACCATTTTAGCCCTCAATGGTCAGACTTAACGTCCAATTTGGACGGAATAGGAGAAATTGGACACGGCTGATTGAAATTGGAAAGTTTAGGGGGTAAAAAGTCAAAATTGAAAGTAGAGGGGGTGAAATGATGACACTCCCAAACCTCAGGGGGGTAAACTGTAATTAACCCTAAATTTAATCAAGCAACAAAATCAATTAAATCAATTGATCATATAGACACAAATAATATAAATAAGAAGAGATATGAAGAGTCAAGCATGTTGATAGCTAAATTAAAGCTATTGATTTTCCTTATTCTCCTGCAAATATGTCAATTGTAATATAGGGAAATAAGGGTCTCCCGCAGAGGATTAAGTTAAACTAAAAGCTTCAACAAAAGTCACAAAACGTGACTGCAGTTCCTACTGAACAGCAGTCAAAAGACAAACTACGAATCTAACCAAAACAACCCAGAAAAAATATGAAAATTTACAGAGACGTACTAGACACACAAGGCGTCCAGCACACAAAATTTGGTGAATTTCGGAGTTGATTTTCTATGGAAATAAAATACAGAAAAACAGAGAACAGAAAGAAAAACGAAATTGAAGCAGATTTGAAGTTGGTTGATATCAAGATAATGAAACTAGCTAGGAAGGAAGTATCCACCCCCAACAATCACACACAACACACTTTGTCCAATTTACTACCAATTAACTTAGTTGAAGACACTCAGATTGGCTCGGTACGCTTGAACACAACCTATTACTCTTTCTTACTTTGTACGCTAGGCAGGAAGTGCTCTACACCTAGACTATTCCCAAGCAATGCAACCTAAAGGTACGCTTATTAGATTAAACATGCAGAGATCATTAAGTTTGAAAAGAGTTTGAGCAATCACTAGGCATCGCAAATAACTTAGAGTCTTGCTAAATCTAGGGTTTTGTTTACTTGCTAGTGAAAACTAACAATTACTTCTCTAGACAATTTGAGGAATCCAACTATTGATCCAGGCATCAAACAACCTAGCATGCATACTAAGTAGGCCTCCAAAGCATACAAACATAGAATTCATCAATGAGAAATTGGTAAACAAAACCTCAACTTTATTAATTGGAAAACAAATTGAATGTCAAAGTATGTTATGGATCATGTCTAGGGGCTTCAACTGCCCCCTAACTACTGGAAATTTAGTTACACATAATTGGAATCAAAAAACACAAAATAATGAAAAAGGGAGGAAGAAGAAGAGAGAGAGAGAGCTGCTGCAGATTGATCTCCTTTTATATGCTTAGAGGTTAGGAAATCCAAAACCTAAAAGAATTAGGGTTCACGTGCTTAGGTGGAGTTTTCCTATTGGCTCTTGAACTTGATGACTTATTCTAACCATTCACATCGTGCCATTTGTCCATCATAAGTCGGAATATGAAGCACAAACTCGTCCTCGGGCTTCTTGGTGTGATTTGGGCCTCGAAACATAAATTCCCGTCCAACCTCAAATTCACGCGCAGCCTGACCTCTTGTACTAAATCGGCCATAACTTCCTCTAGAAAAATGATATTGATGAGCCGTAAAAAGATTCGGAAACTAGACATCCGAGGCTATCCATCAATATAAAGATAATCCTCTGGATCGTTCTGAGCTGGTTTCAGTGCTCTGTCGAAGTTAACTGATCTGCACAGGCAGATTTCCCGATTTTGCTTTTCAATCCCTCTTTTACTTCTTTTCTTCTTCTTTACTCCAAGATACCTATAAAACAAATAAACAAAGTAAATAACTAGAAAATACACTAAACTAACAAAGAAAGTATGGAGATTAACGCTATTAACATCGCATAAATATGCTCTTATCACATGTGAGTACAAGAGAGGCATGGCATTCGCTGTCCTAAAGCCGTAGACGCTTCCCTACGTGCAAGTCATAACAGTCGTCTACAACTCCAAGATACAACCCTTGAAGTCTCACAGCTTTGCACGACTAACGGTAGACGGGGTGCCAATCGATGAAGAGTAAGAGAATGAGAGCATTACTAAGACTTCCTCTTTTTGTCTCAAGAGTTGAGTATTTATAGAACTCTTCATAATCTTTTGAAAAGATATGACACTTCAATTTAAATAAATAATATTTAAATAAAATATGAGTTTTGAATCTTAATAATTTTAAGCAAAAACCAACATCCAGTACCATCACAATAACCTCGGGAAATCGACTACAAGTTTTCGGCTTAGAATTCAGATTAGTTATTCTTCACTGAATGCAAATTCTGATAGTTATTCTGTGCTTCTAGTGTTGGATGAAATGGACTTTGAAAGTTGAATACTTGTTAATAGTTTCGGTTATAATTGGTAAATTTAAACACTTTCTTATCAATATTTGCATGTGTGTTGGGGTTTTGAGTTGATTCCATGAATTGTGTTTTTAGAATGGCGGATATCAAAGCAGTAGTTGGTCTCTCATGGGAACCAAAGATTCCGAATTTTTCATCGGCAAGCAAAACTGGATTTACAGTTGATGCAAAACCTCAAGAAACCAGTCACCTTTGGAAACCCGCCACACAGCTTGTGGATGGCCTCTTTGTGCCACCAAATAACCCCAAAACGCTGAGCAAGTTGCAGAGGAAGCAACTCAAAGACACGACTGGCTCGAATTGGTATGTCAGCCCTTTGTGTGATTTGGGTCTTGTATTATCTTAGAAACCATTAGGGAATGCACAGTGATTGAAGTTGTTATGTTTGCCTGTGTATTCTGATAACCTATGTTATTCAGGTTTGACATGCCTGCACCAACCATGACCCCAGAGTTGCAGAAAGATCTCCAATTACTCAAGGTACGGTACTATATAGCTGCTGTTTTGTTTTGTTTTGTTAGTTTCCTTTACACTTAAGTTGGAATTATGCACATCCGTTGTTACTTGGCTTTGCCACGTACCTTTGCGCTTGCATTGTTATGTGTTTTCTTATTATCGGACCATTACACTTCATCAGCTGACTACTTGTAATTATAGATACTTGTCTTCTGAGATAATTCAGTAGATCGAATAAAATCCCCTCTCACGTTGAAGTTTGCATTTGATGTTACAAAGATGGTCTTGCTTTTAGTGTCACTCCTTGTCCATTGGATTTAATCAAATTTCGGCTTTAACCAAAATGAACCTTCTCGAATGTTAACACATTCTATATTAAGTGGCCTTTTTCTTACCTATGGCTTTCCAGCATCAGATAGCTTTCAGCAACATTAAACAAGGGGGCAGTTTGTTGGCCTAATAAACTCCGATATTCACTGTTGCATTTTTCTATGAATCCAGTGTTCAAATTCATCCCACTATTGATATCTCTTTGAACTTGCACCTTTCTATGACTCCAGTGTTCAAATTTGTCACACTATTGATCTCTTTGAACTTACTGATGATGTGCACCTTTATACGCTTGTTGGGATAAGTGGTTCCTTTGTTGACTTCTGTTTGTTCAAGAATATTCCAGTTTACCTTGTCCACTTTATGCTTCAATTGCTGTTGAAATGAAGTTTAGTCTTGACATTTTGATTGGCTATTTGTTGTAGTTAAGGAGTGTCATGGATCCAAAGAGACACTACAAGAAGGGTGATTTGCAAACTTCCAAGTATTTCCAGGTTAGAATCAATAATAACATTGCAATTAGCCAGTTTCAGGAATGTATTAGTGCATTTGTCTAATTAATTTTCTTTTGTATTGAAGGTAAATTAATTTCCTTAATAATGTTATAACATATGAATCCTTCGTATTCATCAGGTGGGAACAGTGGTAGAGTCCTCATCAGAATTCTTCTCAGGTAGACTAACAAAGAAGGAAAGGAAGGCAACCGTTGCAGAGGAGTTGCTTTCTGATCTTGCCCTTGCGACCTACAGGTGAGATCGCAATACATATGACGATACTTTTATTTGTTCCCAAAATTTGCTCCTTAAAGCTTAGACCCCCTAAAATTCGATGGTATCCTCACTTTTTTTACATATGTATTTTAGTACAAAAAAAAAAACGAATAAATATGTTCATTGATGAGTTGTCTCTTTGACATAATTAATGTAATTTGTCTGGTGGAAATTCTCAACAAGGTTTCATAAGATCTTTTAGATGCTGAAGTTTATATCACTTTGATATATAAGGATAAGTATCAAAGTTCTAAAGACTTGCTCCTTAATTTTGATCCGTTATAAGGTATAATTAACTAAATATAATTACTGAAGAAAACAAGTGAAAAATGCTTCCATGAGTTTTATTCATGTAGTAATCTGTCTAATTGAGGAACTTGGGAGAACTAATGTGATACCCAGCTTATTACCATGCATCATATATCTCTGACAGAATAATTTGATGTCCGGCTTTTGTTTATTCCACATGTCACTGTTTTTTAATGATGCTGTTTATTTTGTGAATCCACCTTTCAGGAAGCGGAAGGTTTGTGAGATTGAAGAGATGAATCGACCGGCTGATAATGAAAAATGGAAGAATAAAGGGAAGACGTCCTATAAGCGTGCAAAGCAAAGAAGGCACTAATGTATCTCAATTTTACCAGATTTTGAAAATTTATTGACACATTGTTAATGTTAAATTGTAGCAATGTGGAACCTGTAGTTCAAACCTTGTATGGGAAGCTTTTAAGTTATAATGATCATATGTGTGGTTCATTTGCCATTTTCAACCTTTTACACCACGACTTGGTTCTATGGAGGAAATTTCGGGCTGGAGGGATAAATCCTTTTATATATATATATATATATATATAAGAGAGGGAGAAATCCTGTTACAGTCAGAGAAAGTGCTATTAATTTTGTTATTTCAATGTCAAAGGCTTAGTGAAGGCGCGCATAAGTCATGCATGTTTTACAGCCAAAATTGAGTTTAACTACGTCAACCAACTCCCTTGACGGCTTGACTGTGTGCAATTGAAGTGCCGATGCACAACATCTTCAATAAATGGGCTGAGTGAGTCGGGTCGGGTAACCTATTTTATAAACAGATTGGTTTGGATTCGGGTAACTTCGTTCCATCGGATACCTTAGAAAAGGTAATCCCTTCACTGAGAAAAAGGTTTAGCGCCACAGTGTCCATTTCAATCGCGCTGGAAAGGAAAATATCGTGGCCGAACCCAAGGATATAATGGCATATCATCCCCTCGGCCAAAGAGCTCAGTAGAAGATGTGCAATTTTTCTGTTGAAAGCGCCACCCATAATATGTGTAATTGGGAATTTTTTTTTTTTTTTTTTTAAGAAAGCGATATAAGGGCTTACTCCACGCCCTCATTCGAAATTTTATTGATAAGAAAAAATAAAACAAAGAAATGGGGGACTAGGCCTAAACCATTTCCATAGAACACGAACCAAAGAAGGAACGCACTAAAACCAAAGCCAACTGGAGGCAACAGACTGAATGAAAATAAAACTAAACTAAATAAAGACCTAATGAAACCTGTGAACATTTGCAGAGGACAGGTCGCACCCATATGAGCCAGCTATGAAGGCTGGTAAAACATCCCACCAGCTAGAGCCAATATTAGAGGAACCATAGTTTGCTAAAGCATCCGCTACTGTATTCCCCTCCCTATAGATATGACTAACTTTGAACTGAATCGAGCGAGTAATTGGAACTTTGTAGCGTCGTAGGTTGGTAGGTTGTTTCATGTTGTTGATAAAAATAGGAAAGAATTGTTTGAAACAAGGGAAGTGACAAGACCCGTCCTGAAATTTCACCCTGAAATCCGAGGTGGCCATGCGGGGCCCATTTTTCAAGAAAATTCAGCAGATATTTCCCTAAAATGGACAACCCTAACCTGAAAAGAAGTAAAACCACACTTCTAAACAACCATCCTTATACTTCTGGAGCCACCCTGCTCCCCAAGTATCATCGATATAACAATAAATATTTAAGGGTTTTTGTCTATTTACCCCATTTTTAGAGATTTTTTTCCCACCTACCCCATTAAGTTTTTTTAATTCCCCCTTACCCAAAACACTCTAAGGAGGTATTCCCTAATACCCAATTAAGAATTTTTTTTTATTTTTTAATTTTTTTTAATACCATTTTACCCTCACTCCTTTGTTACTTAGAGAGAGAGAGAGAAAATGGAAGAGAGAGAAACCATGGGAGACTTCGCCGGAGCCCGGTCACCGGCCGCCGGAATCCGGTCAACTTTTGCCGGATTCCGGTCACCGGTCGCCGGATTCCGGTCAACTTTCGCCGGATTCCGGTCAACTTTCGCCGGATTCCGGTCACCGGCGCCGCCCACCGGAATTTGCTGAAAATCTCACCGGAAAGTTTTTTTGCCCCCAATAGACATCTATTACCCCCTAATAGAGGGGTTATTGCCCCCCAATAGACGACTATCAGTCATGTATTGCCCCCCAATAGACGTCTATTGCCCCCCAATATGACTTTCAGTTGCCAGAATGGGAACTTATCTCCCTAAATTTAGACAAATAAAACTTTGATTACAGAAAAAAAAACAAGAAGATTACATCAATTTAAAACGTCTATTGCCCTCCAATAGACGGATATTGGGGGGCAATAGACATTCAAAAAAAAAAATTTCTTTCTTTCTGTCCCGTTACTTTAAAAAAAAAAAAAAAATTGATTTGGGCACCCAAAGAAAAGCTTTGGGCACCCAATCAACAATCTCCTCTGCCATAGCCTGGGTCGAGAACCGGCGGCGTCCAGGAAGCCATAGGCGACGCCAAGGAGACGGCAAGGCGTCCAGGAGGCCATGGAAGACGTCGTATGGTCGTCGTTTCAGCGCCGGCCGAGCTTGGGCGAGCTGCAACAGAATCTGGGCAAACATCTAATGGACGCCGGCAAAGACGATCTCGAGGGAGGAAGAGCAAGAGTCGATGTCGCGCTCGTCCCCTACGCCGCCTTCCTCCTTGACCTCGGCGGAACTCCGGTCGTCGCAATCCTAACCCGCCTCTGCTGGTCTGAGAGTTGCCACCGTTTGTATGGCCGGCGGAGATCGGAGGATTGCGAAATCGGGATTTGATTTTGGAGAGAGAGAGAGAGAAAGAGAGAGAGAGAGGTGAGCGAAATCGCCTCCGGCGAGGCTCTGGCTCCGGCTCCGGCTCCGGCTTCTCATCCTTTGCAGAAACAGTTCACAGAGAGAGAGAAGGGGAAGAGAGAGATAGATAGGACAGAGAGAGATCGAAGGAAAAAGGAGAGTGGCATAAAGTAGTTGTTTAATTAGGTGGAGGGCAGAATTGTCATTTTATTTTAAATTGGGTTAGTGAGAATAAAAATCTGTTAGTGGGGTAAGTGGGATAACTTTTATTCATTTTGGTGCTTTGGGTCAAGGATCCAATTACTATGCTTGATAATTTAAACCAATTATTTAAATCACAACTCATTTCCCAACCAATTATTTAAACCAATTATTTATAATCTAGATATATTATAATCAATTTACGAAAATCAAATCTTAAATCCAAATACGAGCATAATAAATTCATATCCAAAGCAAAAATGGAAATCAACGCCATTCATATGGAAATTCATATCCGAAATTCATATGGAAAAATTAATGCCAAAATTATAATCCAAAGCCCAATAATATGCTCGGTAAATAAAATGATAATAAATAAAATATTATTTCATGAAAAATATTTGCATGCATCATTATTTCAAAATAAAAGTCCACTCACAATACTATTTTCGCTACCACGCATAGTGAAGGCTCCACTAAGTAGTAATTCAATACGTCACCCTGTACAATTATAATCCGCGTAAACGAATAAATATAGGGTGGAAATTTAATTTACGATAATTAAAATCGAATTTCTAAACGTCTCCTTTAATCTGAAATTCTGAACTCCTTCAATTCTCCTAGATATCAATCCAAACTTCACCAATAATTTATATTCATCGATTTACAATTTCAGAAGCAAATTCGAAAGAAATCCGACGGTCGGATTCTCGTAAATCGATAATCGAAATTCTAAATTTCAGAAATTTATAATCGATTCAAAACTTCTCCAATCTTCACCAAACTTCACATATATACTCTACAATAATTATAGGATTTAATAGGCTAAAAATAGAAGTCAGAAAACAGCCCTACGGGCCTCCACCCGCCACCTACAGTGGCGGCGCGTGGTGTTCACGTGGAATCGGCCACCACCTCCGATGGCTACCAAATTTCATGTACAACACCGTCTCAACATTTCCAACAGCTTTCTCAACTGTGGAAAAGTCAGAAAATAACTCTAAGTGGCCGAACAATTAAGCAATCCGAAGTACAGTGAAATTTTCCAATTATGCTTTCTTCCTCCATGCTTCGATTCTCTGCAAAATCTTTGGAGAGGATGATCTACGTCTCAATCCACTTCTTATCGTCCAATTTTTTCCAGTTTTGGTTGCCGGAATCTGGAGAAATCGCCGATGACCCATTTTGCTACAGAAAACTTTAAGGCCGTGGTTCCTCGTTTTCCGGCCACGGCACTGTGTTCCACCACCACAGGCGAGTCGAAGAAAGGGAGAGGAAGAGAATGGTGGCCGCGGCTCCTCCCCAGGTAGCCGGACGACGGAGTTGCAGAGGTGAGCCGAAGAGAGAGAGAGATCGCCCGGGAGGAGAGAGAAAGAGAAGGGAGTTACCGAGTGGTGCCCACAGTAAAAATTCAAATTTATACCATCTACCCTCTACAGTAAATTTCGTACTTCGCTTATAATTTCCGCATACAAACTCCGATTTTTACCAACCAAATATGCACGCGCTCGGTTTAACGTTCTCTACGACTGTCATGAAGAAAGTTTTCTCGACTTTTGACCCAAACAAAAAGTCATCTTTTAGGGCCCCCTAAACGGTCAAAACGGGATCGAAAATTAAAATAACTCTCGTTTACTGTCCAAACGACCCGTAAATCAATAAATTTAGGTTCGGGTCGTAACAGGAAGACATCCTATAAATGTGCCAAGCAAAGAAAGCTCTAATTTATCTCAATTTTGCCAGATTTTGAAACAAGTCAATGACTTATAATATGGTCACTTTAGTTCTATTATTTTATTTATAGTAGGAGGAAGTGCTATAAATTTACCGGTGTTATTTCAATGTCAAAGGCTTAGTGCTCTTGATAAAACAAATAGTAGATGGAAATTTTTCTTGTGAATATGACATGAAAATTTATTTTCTTCCATGTTAATTTGCTTGTTCTCCTTCACTTACAAGATTAATTATTCATTCACTTGTCTTGATCGACGCCATTGACATCATCAACCCTTAATTTGATTTTGGCATGCACATTTTGCGACAACTAGAACTCTTCAAAATTAAAAAATCACTCTGATTGATTCTGAACCTTTGTCACATAATCTGCGAAGTTCTTTGGTGAATTTTTCTACCATGCTCATCCTTGACTCTGACCAAGTTGGGAAGTAACCAAGGTAGTTTCTTAGTAGGGTGTGCATGTTTCAAAACAGTACATTGTTAAAGGAAATGGAAAAATCCTCATATGGTACCTGGACTATGGTGTAATGCACATTTTGGTACCTAAACTTTCAAAACTACCCTGATGGTACCTGAACCATTGCTCTGTTTCTCCATATGGTACTTTCATCCAATCTGCCGTTAACTTTGCCTACGTGGCTCATTCTTATAGGATGGCATTCATCTCCCAAAAAAAATTAATAGGCAAAGTTAACGGCAGATTGGATGGAAGTACCATATGGAGAAAAGGAGCAATAGGTCAGGTACTACGAGGGTAGTTTTGAAAGTTTAGGTACTAAAAGGTGCATTGGATCATAGTTCAGGTATCATTTGAGGATTTCTCCCTAAAGGAAATATACCAGAATAATGTCTCACGCAACAATGCCTAATACAATCTCTTAAAAAAAAGATAATGCCTAATATACAACAGAACCTATCATGCTAAGCCTTCGTAGTCGTACAATCTCTTCAAAATTGTGGTAAACAACATGGAGTATATTCGGACACATAGCTGATGCAGAATTTTCAGTCCTTATATATTTCTCATCACTTTTATCAAGTACTGACATAAAAAATGGTGGCAGAAAATGTATGAAGATGCAAGCGAAGTAGCCAATGATGTTGTGGGGACAATTGGTTCCTTTTGTGCTGAAGAGAAGGTGATTGAATTGTACCAGAAAAAATGTGGACTGGAAGAAAGAAACATTTGGGTTGATTATTGACAAAAAACCGGAAGGTAAAATAGAGGCAAGATGGCTCCGATCTAGACCGGAACCTAGGCAAAAGCGCCCACAAGGGGGATGAGGGAGCGCCACCAACTCTCAACTTGAGAGGATGAAAACCAGAGCGCAGAGGTTTACAGAGGCATTTATGCTTCTTTAGCAGCATTACATGCAAGTGTGTCATATATGTTAGAGTGCTCTCCATTATTTGCCCAAAACATAAATACCAGCAGCTAAACAGCTTCCTGCACAAATTAGTAAAAATTGCAAGGGAAAACCAAACATTAAAATTGTAAAGTATTTCAATTTAACAACGTTATTTTTTTTTTAATGCAATCTTTCAATTGCACATAAAATGAGGGTAGTTTAAAAAAAAAAAAAAAATCTTACAATTGCACATAAAATCTTATATATTGATTGACTTGTCCAAGTGTGACAACTGCTTGTTTTCAATTTTTCCTAGACCCAAACCAACGTCCCCATGAGGCTTTGTCCTTGCCGAGTGACAAGACCAAGACAGACAGTGACACGAAAAAGAAACAACACATGGAGCCCTTAAAATTGGGCCGAATAGGAATGCTAGGTCTCTTTGCCTCTATGGAATTGTTTTCTTTCTCCCAGTCGCATGGTCCTTCGGTAATTCCATGAACAGTCACCTCTGTCTCAATTATGCAAGTATCCCACATCAAAAAACGACTTAAATTACTGAATCTAACGAAGTCATGCCAACCATGACTTTTCCCGCCAGTAGTGAAACAATACTTGACTGCAAAAGCGAAAAAGTGATATGTTATCCGGGTTAAAATAAAGATGAAAGAAAAAGAATATGAATATAAATACTACTTAACGTTCATTTGTCACGAAATTATGAGCAATTACTATTGGTGAAAAGAATTATTTTTAAATTTGATTTATTTGCTTTCAATCATTAAACTAGATCGGAACAAAACACATAGTACACTACTAATTTCATAGAAAACGAAATAAAGCTCATGCACTAACACAGTTTAATTTGTTAATAGTTACGAACACTAATACCTGCATCAACTTCGTGCCAGTTGTCAAGCCATGGATCTACATCTACAATGCGTATGGAAAACTCTGTAAATACTTTGGTGGCAGGAGGAGCTGCTTTTTTATCATCCAAGCCCAAGAAAATACCAATATTTGTTTTTTGTTCGTTGACTCCCTTCGGATAGAGTTTTATATTCCTGCAACAATACAGGATGAACAATAAGCATGCAACATCTTCCTCAAAAGTTTAACAAGTATAATGGTAACAGACGTAACTATGCTCACGACAATGAAAGTGATGAAGTATATACCATTTTTGGCCTCCAGCAGTGAATGGTTCTGAGATATAGCATGGATCAGCTAACTTTGAAAAATTCTTAACCTTCCAAATATGCTTGTACGTGATGGGATTTTTTACCCTCGATATACGTTCTCCGATTCCTATTCTTGTTTCTTTACAAACAAAGACCTCGGCTCCGAAGACACACTTGTCATCAACGAGGTAGCCATGAGAGGGATCATGAAATTCATCAAGAGGGAGTAGTTTATCAAAACCCACATCAAGCTTCGCCCCGTGAAAACAGTTTTTCCTTGTAAAAGCATCTGAGTAATGAAACACAAACACGTACACACACACACTAAAGTATCAGAAAAACTGCAATGAACTTAGCATAATAAGAAATTGAGAACTTATTGTACTGAAGTATATTTTACCCTCAAACACCATGTAGACATTCTTACTCTGATCGAGCAAAAATAATCTGAAGTCAACATACACTTCCCAACCAGTCTCAAGTGAATTTGCTCCGGCTATTTGCAAGTAGACAGAGATGTGGTCTTCCACATTCTTCTTCTTGTTTCCATTTGGATAGATGACCAGTTTCCTGTGCGCAAACAAGTACATATAAGAAATGCACTAATTAATCCATGTAGAATGATCGATGCATTAATTCATGGCATCTACATCTAAAAAGAAAATAGGATAGAATCGAGCGTACACATATGGTATATATAGCAGATGATTGAGAATATTACCATTTGTATCCCCCAGCTTTGAACTCCTCTGATTTATATTCATCCACTGGATGGTTATATTCAGTTATCAATGAAAATGATTCTATATTTAGACTGCAATGAGTTGGTGGTGAATCTGAAAGTGATCTGAAAACACCTGAAGTTGAACAATGGCAACAGTACAAGAAGGCATGGTAATGCAAACATTAGTCATATGTGGTGTTGTGTTATACTAGACATTATAATAGCAACTCCCATATTGGAAAAACTTCCTACAGAGAAAGAAACTTACCATCTTGGTCAAAATAAAGCATGGACATTGCAATAAAAAAGGGGGAGAAGGGGGAAAAAAAAAAAAGACAGCAACAACAACTTCGTAAGAAAGGTTATACAGGTGAGGAAATCAAGCCAAGCAAGGCTACTTCCGCCCTTCACCTCCCCTAGACTCTATTTTTTGGTCTTCCAACTAAGCAATTGTAATTTACCCTTTCGAATATGTATGAAGTAGTAACATTTTTTTTCTACTGGTGGAGCACGAAAATAAAACTAAGAGGAAACAAAATAGAATTCGTTTCCTTTGTATACTTTAATACACAATACCCATCGTTTCTTTTGCCTATTTTATATACATAAAACTTAATTAGTAAGAGGTATAGCTTCGACACTTAGATGAATAAGTATGTATAATGATCTATAAATACTGAATATGTATGTCAACCCATATAGATTAATTTGTAGAATATATACTCATACAAATTACTCATGTACCAGGAACCAGAATTGAACTGGTGACACGATGGTGCGTGTCTTCTGTTAAAAGTTCAACAGTTTTAAAGAGCATTAGTTTCCGGAAAATGTCAATTCTGAAAAATGGCATGAACATCAAGACTCAAATGGATTTAAACTAGTTACCTATTTTTTTGAACCTGTGGAGTTATCAAACTGTGATGAGCGAAGCTAGGCAAACTAGTAGACTAGCTTACGTTGAATTGATAATTAGGGAAAAAGTAATAGATGAGTAATAGTACTCATTAATGTTCATGCAAGAGTACTCTACCAACCACATTGATGTTCATGTTTCCTAGTCATGGGTCTATGAGAGCCCCCCACCCCAAAAAAAAAAAAAAAAACCGTTAGAGGTTCCATTCTTCCATTCCAATATAGAACATCTTGTGATGAGCAATTACTCAATTAAGTAATTAATTGGTTTAATCGTGTAAATACAGTTTCAATCAAGTTATTAGGCTGAATAATAAGAATACATTAGATGAGTTACTTACTTGGAATAGATGATAGCGATGAATCCATGTCGATGAACTTAATAGAACTCTTTGCCTGTTTGCTTCTCCTCTGATCAATCTTCCAGATGGAATCACACTTTTTTTGTGGTTGATAGAGCAGAGTTATATAGACATCCACCCTAGGAACCTCCCATAAAGTATTCCTAATTAATCTAATCCAATCATTAATATCAAGAGCTTTCCTATGTTCTATAAGAAAAGTTTATTCCTTAACAAAATAAGTCTACAATCCAACCACTGCAAGTGGCCTGGTGGTTCTTGCCTAGTTGGGTGTGCTCCCCAACCTAGGTTCGAACCCCGAAGTTGTCAAAGTGGCCAGGCACTGTGCTGCAATGCACAGTTGGAGCATTTCACATGCGCTGAATGAGTTTATCTTGGGCCTAGGAAGCTTTTGGGTTCCCCTTGACAAAGTCACAAAAAAAAAGTCTACAATCCTGAACATCCAAGATTCCTATGTGTCCTAACTACTTAAGTAGAACTTACCATATTCCCCCGATTACTTGTTCCACAAGAAGTATGACAAGTTGTTGAACCAAACAATTAACAATGACAAGTCGATAAGAACCCAAATCTCAAAGCTTTAATTCTATCAACTAAAAATCGGGAAGTATTAAAAAACATAGATTTGTTTAAGGATACATAGATTATGTGTATGGCCCAAATACTAGTAACTTGTTCTAGTTGTAATAGAGTTTAGTCTTGTAGATATCTTCTAAGATATCCTAATCATTTTACGATTATCTTTCCTTGTAAGACTTAGATTCTCTGCTTGTAATCATCCATATAAAAAGCTCATTATTATCAATGGAAATATATAATACACAATTTATTCTCCCAATTCAGTCTCTCGTTCAGTTTATGTACAACAAGATTATAATTATTGATTTACCTGAGTCTGGGACCACTGAGAACTGGATGAAAGTTAATAAAGTTAGTAGCTGGAAAAGTTGAAGGCCGAAGAGTTATACGAGTGAGATTACGAAGCTTTGAAGTTTGTTGATAGAGGCGTGAAACTGAACTGAACTGAAAGAACAAAAAGTCAAAGAGAATAGGACAAAGTGAAAGGAGATATATAACACTTTTATATAAGAGTGTAGTTGTAAATTGGGTTGGCTCGATCTGCATAGCCCTAGTTTAACCCGAGAACGACCCATCACGGATTGACCGGTTAAATGTTAAAATTTATTTTTTAAATTACAATTGGTGACTGAAAACCTTTTTTTTTTTTTTTTTTTTTTTAAATAACCATCATTCATCTTATAGAGTGAGATAAAGTTTCAATAATGTAATGTAATACAAAGTAGAAAATATCACGCAGATAGTAAATTAATGTTGTTTTAAATTCTTTCGGCCACCCAACCCAATTAACCATATATAAAGAAGACCCACAGATGTTGCGCGTAAGAGTGATATGGTGGATAACTTAAAATTATAAAAATAAACATAAACGATCTCATTTCAAATCATTCATACCACTCGATCTAATAATCACTTGTTATCAATTTCGACACAACATGATATATCCGTTTAATAAATAAGTAATTTTCAGATTAACTCGTCAACATGAAATGAAAGGGGTCGAATCAGGTTGTACGTAACTCATTTAGGCTTGGGTTTGTTTATCGTTAGTCTTAACACATTTAGTCTAATGGGCTATAATTATCGTTCTGTAAGCAAAAGTTGCTTCTTCTTTTTTTGGGATCGTTTTGTTTTTGTAACCAAAACTTGGCGTCAGTTTACTTGACAGACAATGCGAACCCTTTGCCCAAGAGATCCACAACTTGATTATGCTTCACCAATCAGGCAATCACCCAGCTCCCAAAACATCGTTGCATCAAGTCCAAAAATGGCGATTTGGTTTATGCCCTCCAAGTGTTCAGTGAAATTACCCACCGGATGCATTCGTTTTCAACATTGTAATGAGAGGACTCCCAATAGCTATAACTCCCTTCTGTTGTCAGGTATACCCTCCTAGCTTTCTGAGATTTGTATATTTTAAATTGCTTTCGAGGTGAATTCTGATTAATCCTCTGTTATGTTGCCGTGTACAATGTTTCAATTTTTAAGATTGACAACTTGTCTTTTCGTTAAGTGAGTGCATGCAATTTAGGCTAGTCTGGTCTGAGTTAGATATCTGCATACAACGTTTGCTTTCTAGTTTGTACCATAGTTCTTGGGGTTTGCTTGGTTTTTCAACTTTGTTGTGCTACTTCAAATGGTAGAATAAAATTGTTTTGAGGTGCTCGATTGAGCTCCTGAACCAAGATTGCATACCCAATTTGTTTCTTTTTTTTGTTGGTACAGCATACTGGTTATGCACCAAGTATATCGATCTTGACATGTATAAACGATTGCGCCACGTTCCATGAGCAACAAATGTTTATCGGATTTTGGGTTGATGTAGCAAGCTGATTCGCAGAGTCGTGACACCTATATATATCTGATGTATTTTTCGTTGTGCTTGATACACATTATTCTTGAGCGCTCTTAAGCTACTGAAAGCATGCCTGAACTTATTTTTTTTATACATCTTCTGCAGATTCATATTTCCCAACTGCCTTACTCTTACCAACATCCTCTTTCCTGGTGTCGTTGACCCTGCAATGCTATAAGGTTACAAATGGAGCCTTCTGTTAATGCTATTAAATTTCTTTTCTGATGGTCAAAAAGTATTTTATCTTGATTTGTTTTCAGATCCCTGTATGTCAGGCTCATGATGGACACTTCCTCGTGTTGAGTTTATAAGTATTTGCTGAAAATTCTCTAAGTTGCAGCTAATAGAGTCCTTTGGGAATCTTGTTGATTCTAGCTCCATATTCTTCCATAACATGCTTGGAATTTGTTAAGTGCTGTCCATTAGGATCCTTATCCACAGTGTTTATTATTTCCTTAATTTGATCTTACGAGTAGCTAATAACTTCATTCGTACATGAATGATTTTAAAACTGTTGCGTCTGTATCAAGTTCAAACATTTTCCACTTAGAATGGGAGAGAGGGGTTTCTGAAAAGGTACTGGATTAAGTTAGTCTATGGTGGAACAAGTCATGTAAGCCTTTGTGAGTTGCTAGAATGAGACGATTTATTGGGATTTAAAAAAAAAACTTGGAGTTTTATAAGCCACTATTAAAAATTCTTCAGTGGGTATAGGGGCTATGCATGCTTGTTTCTGTGTTGAATCTCAAGCTCATGTTGCTGTAGATTGGCCTAAAGACATCTGCTGTGCTGAATTTGTTGGTTCTCTGCCATTTTTTTGTGGTGTATTATTGAAACATTGCATCAATGGCTACTTATTTCTTTATTTTCAGTCAATTCTTACTTCTGTCTTTAACTTTGCAGGTTGTAGCTCCTGTCAAAATGACACTAGAAATGTAAGTGACTTAGGACATAGCTCCATGCAGGTATCATATTTTGATGCTCTCAATTATATGCATTGAAAGATTAGAATTTGCCCTATCGCACATACTTTTTTGAGGAGAACAGCATATGAAGTGACACTTCAATCATTTGACATCCATCGCACTCTTGATATAAGATAATTGACTGAGGTTTGGAATGATTTTTGTTGGTAATGGAGAAGAACACAAGAAGGGACAGTTTAATCCTTTAGCATCCATCAGAATCTTGATTTAAAATACAGACTCGGGTTTAGGGTTATTTTGTTCGTTAATGGCTATTCTTGAGTTTGTTGGTCCTGTAAATCTTGAAGTGTTAATCTGTAATTCACATCATTTGGCTGCCATAGTGAATTCTCAGACTCTTGAAGAGGTTGCAAGACTTGAACAGGTGCTTTGCCTAACTGGAGAAAGAACTTCATTAACTTTGGATGTTTTCTCGCTTAATTTTTGGATATTAACGTATACTTGTTTTGCATGTACAGGCACTGAAGTCAGGTCAGCTTCCTGCAGATTTGAAAATTTTGGATGAGGATACTCCAATGAATACTGTTAAAGACAAGGATAATGAAATGGCTGTAACTAATGAAAATGAGGCCAATGTTGAAGTAAAAGATGTGGAGGAACAGAAGAACAATGAAGCAGAATCAATGGATCAGGTATTATTACTTTTCCTTCTAACTGTTGAACTTTTAACCTTTTGGTTTATTCTATTCTACCTCTTTGTGGACTATTCAGAAAGCTCTTCTTTCGTTTGGAGAAAGTGCATGCGACTTTGATGGCCTTAACTAAGAATCATTTCTATCAAATATCAATAGAGAACTATCCTTTTAATGAAAAAAATGGTTCCGTGTAATTTGCCTGTACAAATAGGACCTCTAAAGGAGGGAAAGTGTTGTTGGTTTAGAAAGCAGTGATTAAGAAAGTGTGTTGGGAATGGGCATAAATAGGTCGAGTTATTTTGAGCTTTGTCTCTTTATTTCATTTTGAGCTTTGTCTCTTTATTTCGTAGCGGTTTGAACTCTTGTCTTGAATATATGATTCTAGAATTATGACTACCATCAGTTGCGAGTGTAGGCTAAGGTTTTGATAGCTTTTGGCTTCTTTACAGTAGTGTCTTGAAATTTCCAACAGCATTAAGATCTTGGTGAGTACAGTAGTTGTTGGCAGGTTTAACACTGTTCAAGATTCTAACATAGGTACTAAATCCTAATGAGCCAATGAGGTAGATTCCTTATTAATTTATTGGCAAACCAGGTTAAGTTGTTACTTAGTGTAATGGTAATTAGTGTTCTTTTTTGTTCGGAATTGCTTGACTACATCTGGGAACTGAACTTCTAAAGGTTTTTTTTCCCCCTGTTATGCGTCTAATTGATAGATGTTGACAGCTTCAACTTCTCATTATTTGAGCTTCCTGTTTATTTCATCTTCCATTATTAATTTTCTCAATATTTTAGTACATTTGCTTTTTATAATTCTAGACACTACCTCATAGTATCGCTTGTCAATTCAGTCTGTTTAGAGCTTAAGCATCTATTATGTCTTTAGGATCAATCCATCGCTCTTATATTAGCTCACAATCTTCTTGAGTAATATCAGCAAGGGTGTGGATGTCTTTCTCTATATAAGTAGAATAAGATAAAAAATGATAAAAATAAAGTACCGTTACACCCCACAATGGACAATAACTAATCCTGGAGTTCATTTATCACCAAGCTTATCCTTTGTTCAGTATGCTCCTCGGCTTATCTACGTCATCTATGTTTTTTTTGTAGGGATGATACTAGAGTTCAGTAGCATAGATGGAGATTTAGAGTAATGCATAGCGATTAGGTAAAGTGAATGGATTGAGCTCCGCTTTGGAAAGGTTTTGAGGATTCTTAACAAAATCTAGTTCATGGATTGTCCACAGCCAAACTCTGTATCTTCCTACTGACCTGTACCCTGTATCTTCCTACTTGTTTTGGCTTAGTTCCCTACTGTCATACCTAAATTTCTAGTGTAATTCTTTTCCCTAGATCCAGTTAGGACTAAGAAGAATTCCATTGTTCATTTTAACAAGGTTGTGCAGATTCTGTGATATGTCATAGTTTCTAATTTGTTTGAGGATGAAGCCGTTTTGAGATTGTTCTTTACTTGTAAACTAGTATTGTATTGGCATGTGTTATGCGATTTTGTAGCTTCTATGGACTGCTAGTAATGTATTTCTTTTTTGTTGCAGGAATAGAAGGGATCTGTTTGAATTCCAGTTTCATAAAGCTTGTCCTATTTTGAATACCCTGGTGGCGACTGGAAATTTTATTGTTAGGAAATTGTGATGTTCCGGAACTTTGTTGTTCAATATATGAGGAATTTTGTGACTTGTTATATTAGACATGACAACAAATCTTGTGCCCTAATTAACTGATTCTAATTTTCCCTTTTCCAACTAGTTTAAAGCAGCAGAAGGGAATACGTATATGAGTGTGTTGGATAGATTATCTGAGTTCTGTTATTACAACTTTTTCCATTAAGAAAAAAGAAACAATCAGAAACATACATCAGCAATCAGACAGGTCTCATGTTAGTTTTCTTTCTTCTAAATGCATTCTCAAAATTTCGAGACAATCAAAAATTTCAATATTCTGTTGTATAATCAGGTTTCTCTACACATGCACAGCAATGTTTTTGACAAAATAAGGTTCTTCAAATTCATTTAGGACCTTCAGAATTCTGAAATGTAGATCGTCTTGAAACAAATGTAAGTTTGTTAACTACGTGATAACCAATGGCGTTTTTATCTTGAAAACTCTGTTCGGTCCTCAAATCTCCTAAACCCAGGAGATAGATGTTTGGAAAAGGAAAATTCAGAGTCAAGAGTTTGGGGGATCTTTTTGCACTTTAGGGCCCTTTATTCTTATCGGGGAAGATGTAACACGGAGCTGCAGGGGCAATGCATTGTTTTACATTCGTTTATAGGAAATGTATGCTTGATTTCCCTGTTCAAATTTCCAGTAGCCTAGGCTCTTGATTGAATAGTGCAGAACTTTGAATGTGCAGAACAATTGTAATGTAAAGAAAATAAGGGAAAATGATCATTTACCCGATTTTAGGCTAAAAATTGTCCACTTGCTCCACCAACTGTTTTTTAACCCCATTTACCCAAAACACTCTAAGGGATTATTTCCCCTTTACCCAATTAATTCTTTTTTCTTTTTTTTTTTGAGACTTTTTGCCCTCTCCTTCTTTCTCACTTAGAGAGAGAAGTCACCTTCCACCTTGCTGTGCTCCGGTGACCAGTGGCCGGCGCGGTCTCCGGCGACCGGTGACCGGACTCCGGCGAACGGTGATCGGATTCCGGCGACCAATGACCGGATTCCGGGAACCGGTAACTGGAATCCGGAATCCGGCTATTATTGCCCCCCAGTAATCATATTACTGTCCCCCAGTAATCATATTATTGCCTCTCAAAAATCATATTATTGTCGTCCAGTGAATTGTATGAACTCCCAAAACCAAAATGAATACACTACAGGAACAATTGATCAATTTATAATCATATTATTGGCTCTCAATAATCATATTATTGCCCCCCAATACAAAGTCCAATGTCTCTACTGCCTCCCAATAGACCACCAAAAATGCACCATTTTGTATGATTCACAGATAATTTGTCTTTAATACACAGAAAACAACAGGTAACTTATCAATACACCACACTATAGTGATCCCTGTCCCTCATTTCAAAGTCTACTGGGGGCCAATAATGTGTCTACTGGGGGCCAATAATGGGTTATTATTATCTTCCAAATAACCATTTCCAAGTGCCTGATCAAGTAGGTAAATCTCTTATGTTAAGAGAAACCTCGATCTGGTGGCCTACCCACGGGGCTCAGAGCCACCAACACATCAACACCAATCCCAGAGTAGCCAGTCAAAACAATCCATGCCATCACCTTGAGACGCGCAACACCAGAAGGCATGACCACCTCGAATGCCAGCCGCTAGAGAAGAAACCATAACAGTAGTGCCACGCAGCCATTCACCAATCTGTGAGAAGCAGAATGCGCGACCTCCATACTTGACAGCGCCAAAGGAGGTAGCTCATCGAGGCGACGAGGATCATCACCGGGCATCGAGGCGACGAGGATCATCACCAGGCTGTACTGCTCCGCCAATCGGATCTGACAGAGACAGAGTTTCAGTCGGATTCCGAAGGCCTCGACATCGCCACCATCAGAGAAGTGAAGGAGGTTTGGTTTTCGTGACCGGAGACGACGGCAACGCGGATCATCACCGGGCATCGAGGCGACGAGGATCATCACCAAGCATCGAGGTTCTGGGCCGTGAGCGTGAGGGAGGGAGCGAGCGAGCGAGAGAGAGAGATTAATGTAATTTATTAATTAAAATGAGGGTAATACTGTCAAACACTGTTAGTTTGGGTAAATGGGGTTAAATAACTCTTGGTGGAGTAAGTGGGCAATTTTCTGTCTAAAATTGGGTAAGTGGTCACAGCCCCAATAAATAAAGACAAACCCATAATTTACTATTTACAATTTATTTATTTATTTAATATTTTTTAAATTTGTTTACATTTTCTTCTTCTTCTTTTTTTTTATCTTTTTTGTTGCTCGTCTTCTAACAAAACAAAAAACGAAAAATACCTATTTTTTCTTCTTCTTTTTTTCCTAAAAATGAAAAATAGAAAAAATAGAAGCTTCATTCGAATCGGGTCGGGTTTGCGCTCACACGTCGCCCCCCTGGCGACCACCTTGTCGTCGGTCTCCCCAAGCACCAACCACGGCCTTCACTCCCTGAATCAGCAGCCAGCCGCCGACGACGCCAATGGCACAGCCGGTGGCCAGCGGCTAGATCTGTAGCTCAACCGGTTTCACATGGAGCTCGAGCTCGATCCGGACAGGAGGCACCGGCGCGGCGACGGCTTCTCCGGCGAGGTGAACCAGCTTGAGACGATCCCTCGCCTCCTCCACCATAACTTCTGAGGTTTTGCTCAGAAGCGTGGTGGCGGCGATCCTCACCGCCTCGTGCGCGATGCGAGCCATGGACATCTGCAAGACAAAAGCAGACAAATCAAAAACACAAATCATATCCTAACATTTCAAAACGAAAATCGAAAACACATGCATATCAATTGTTGTGTTGTGAATCAATGAATAGCCTTAACAGTCTGTCTGGTACTGGTAGAGAGAATGAGCGTGTGAGACGAAGGGAAATTGGAGAGAGAGAGAGAGTGTGTGTGTGTGGAGGGAAATGAGATCGATTTTGAAATTTGAATTGTGTTTTGTGTTGAACCAGGGACATTTTATAGAGGGGAGTGGAGGGAGTGAGCGACAGAGACGAAGTCCCCGGTTTTTTTATTATTATTATTTTTTTTTTAGCAAATTACCATTAAATACACTTTCATCTGAATATTTACGATTTACCATTGGCAGGCCTCCTTTCTTTATTTCCCTTGCGGTAGTGTTGCTAGCCCATGCGCAAAGCCCAAACCCGTGCGGCTATTTTCCGTCCAATTCTGAATGAGATTCTGTTAACGAGTAAATTACCAAAATAACCTCTATAGACTTAAGTTCAGTATCATTCTGAGGGATTTGCCGATTTAATGTACTGAGCTTCAGTATCATTCTAACATACACGACTTGCAGTTCTTTCCAGTTTCTAGAGGCAATTCTGAACGATTAATCGGTTGAATTGTTTGTATAAAAGAGCCAAAGTTATGTGACCTTGCAACATTTTTTTTTTTTTGAAACTTAGTAATTAAATCGATCCATTAACACTAATCAATAAAGAAGACTTCAAAAAACATGCATCTCTGTCGATTTACTTTCGTCAAAATCCTATTAACTCATAAACACAAATCCACATCCTCAAAAGATCAATTTTTCGCTATTAATTAATCTCACTTAACAAAACAAAACGATTCAAAATGATCAAATGTAAATCCTAATCCAATCCAACCTAATATGGTCTTTGCTTACCTTCGATTATCACCTACTTTCGAATACCAGCTCTCATCATGGTGTGAAGAAATCTCTCCACCATGGTTCTTCTCATGTTCTTCAATCGGTACATCCTCTTTGTCTATTGCAGCAGCCTTCCTCTTTGCCATTTGAGATTAATCTGTGTATGGGTGCGGCGACCCAATTAGTATTTGTTACCGGTGTTGGATGCTCTAAGGTATTCAAGTGTTGAGGTTTGGATGGATACACCACCGGAGAGTCTCCGGAGTAATTGGTCATCTTGCGTTGACGAATTGTCACATCACATTATTAATATAATAAGGTGAAAATTAATGAATTCATTTTAATGAAGTGAAATTACCATTATAAAGTAAAATTATTGTACTTACGATTAACGAATTCGAATGTCATATTATTAAAGATTTAAAGTCTAAACTGTAAAGTGATGTTCATAAATCGCAAGTGGGGTGAACTTGATCTAAAAACCAAATTTTAGACTTTAGAGTACAACATATTTTAATATTGACATTCTCTTGTGTGAGCTAGGAGAAACTTTAATCTCGGGCTGCCCTCATCAACTGATGTGCAACATGTTTTCCATTACAATTGACAACAGCAAGTATATAAACTCCCAACCCGACCTGAAGCAAACCATATCTCTACTCATCCTACTCTATGTTGGTTGTTAGATCGTGGCCCAGCAAAGATTTCGATTGTCAACTCGGTGGCGACAAAGTTGACGTCCAACTCAACCAATTTGCAGAGCTTCACCTGTATACTACCTGCGATCTTAACCAATTCGTCACCAATCTCCACAGGCACCTTGAACATGACTGAAGTAATCCCATCGTCTCTGGTCATAAAAAGCGATTTCTTCATGGAATTGCATGGTTGGAGGTCTAGCATATTGAGATTCTCAAGGACATGAAAGGAGACATGGTAGCTCCTGACACCATTACTTTCGTTAGTGCATCTGTTCATTCGGGGTTAGTAGAATAGGGGCTGACAGCTAGTTCTTCCGATCAGGTTCATGCTTCAAGTACGTCCATGGTTGCATGCATGGCTGATCTTTTCGGAAGAGCTGGGGTGCTGGAGGAAGCTAATAAATGAGATGCCTATCTATATATGCCCTGATGTAAGTGTATTGGGCGCTCTCCTCAGAGCTTGTAAAGTTGTAAGATCCATGGAAACGTTGAACTAGGAGAGCAGATAGGTAAGAGAGTAAATGAAATGGAAACCGAACTATAGTGGGAGCTATGTGTTACTGGTAATGCAGTACCCAGAATTCAGGCCAGAATCCCAGAGCCTGCTAATATTGATAGAAATATACCTGTATTAAGTAATGATAAAAAAAATATACTTGTATGAAGTATCAAGATTTGTGCATAGATTTCCCAACTCCTATTTGTGCCTTGGTTCTGAGCCATTATACAAACGATCAAGGCTAGATTCCCTTTTCTTGACTGCACCTAAGAATTTGTCACCGCAATATAGACAAGCAAAGGTCAGAACAATTGCAAACAGAATATCCCGCAAGGAAGTTACTTCTGGAATTTGCAAATTCTTTTACCATGCAGGAGTTCCTCTACAAGCGGCAAACTCCATATACTTCCATAAGATGCTTGAATTGGTTGGCCAATATGGGCCAGGTGTGGTAGCACCTACAAGCCAATTAATATCAGGTCGGTGTCTGCAGGAAGAAATTGCAACCATCAAAAACTACCTTGCTGAGTATAAGTCATCCTGGGCAATCACTGGTTGTTCTATAATGGCAGACAGTTGGCTAGACGCAGAGGGTAGAACACTGATCAATTTTTTAGCTTCTGGTCCAAATGGTGTATACTTTGTTCCTTCAGTTGATGCCACTGAAATAGTTAAAGATGCTTCAGAATTGTTTGAGCTGCTCGACAAAGTGGTTGAAGAGATGGGAGAGGAAAATGTAGTTCAGGTATTTGGTTTCAATATTTTTCTCACCTAATTCCCCATCCCAAGTTGTATCTAGCTACTAACTTTGCTTGCTTCTAATCCCTCTTCTGCAGGTAATCACTCCAAATATTCCAAGTTATAAAGCTGCTGGGAAGATGCTTGAGGAGAAGAGAAAGAATTTGTTCTGGACTCCATGTGCCACCAATTGTATTGATCAAATTCTTAAACATTTGTCAGATATGCCTAGTGTAGCAGAGTGCATTAAGAAGAGCCAAAAGATTACAAACCTCATCTACAGCCAAATTTGGTTGTTAAATTTTATGAAGAATGGCTTTACTCAGGGGAAGGAACTTTTGAGGCCTTCCATTACCCAGTTTGCCTCTAGCTTTGCTACCTTACAAAGCTTGGTGGACCATAGGATTGGTCTTAGAAAAATGTTTCGATCAAACAAATGGATTTCATCTCATTGCTCCAGAGCACGTGAGGCGAAAGAGGTGGCAAATATTGTATCAGACGCAGGATTTTGGAAGAATTTACAGGTTGTTAGGAATTCTGTGGACCCAATGATGCAAGTTCTTCAAAAGGTTGAGAGTGGTGAGTGCTTGTCAGTGTCGTCTATCTACAATGATATGTCCACTACAAGTCTTGCAATCAAATCCATTTATGGTGAACATGAGCCAAACTGCGAACCAATTTGGGATGCCATCCAAAATCATTGGGACTCGTTAAACCACCCTGTATTTGTGGCAGCTTACTTCTTAAATCCATCTTATAGATATCGACCTGATTTTATGGCGGTAGGAGAAACACCGACTGTTTCAATCATAGTTTATAATAAATCAACTATGATTGAAACTCAAAAAGCTTTGTTTAGATATGGAACCAATCCAAGTTTTTCAATTTAGTTATAAAGTCTGATCATGTGTTCTATGTGGTGTATCGAATTAAAACCAAGAGAGAAGAAACAAAGAAAAAAAACTAAGGTTTGTTTTCTATATGGTTCTGTTCTTGCTTTGTCTTTGTTAGTTTTTTGTTTTCTAGATTTCAGTGGTTTTGGTTTGATTTCTTATGTTATCTCTTAACTTAATGAGATTAGTTCATACCACAACTAATGGCCAAAAGAGAGTAGTTTGTGATGTTCTCATGTAGCAGGAAGTTGAATAACCTTGGCACTTCATCCATTCAGTTTTCGGTTGTAGAGGAAGAGAGCATATCGAATCGATTATAACCACTACCTACATTCCACAAAATTGTGCATTGAATTCAAGGGATATGGACTTCATGACAACGTTGCCCAAGTGCCAGTCAGGTTCTTTCGACGACTTAACAAAAACCTCGTTTGTCAAAAAAAAAGTTCGGAATTGTAAGCATAGTATACTAGCATGGATTCCACATTAGAAAAGAGATCAGAACATTTTAATCGGATCCTGATGCCAGCTATCATATTTATCACTCTTTATCTCATCAGATAAAAGCTAACCAGTAGATTACATCCAACATCAGGTTTCAGTAATACACTTCCTTCACTCATGATTCATTTGGATCCCTCCACAAAACCAAGTGCAAAAAATATGCAGTGCAAGATCTCCTTGCGCCACCATGGATAAGTTATTCACAACCTAATTCCCATTTGATGTAGGGATCTTTCCCATCAGATAGACCGGTCAGAATCTAGATTCTAATTAGAGTGAAAATAAATGGAAAACAAGAAGAAGATTGATGAAGATCTGTAGTATCCAGGCTAAATTGTGATTGATTCTATACTTATGCCATATTAATGGAGTCAAACTTTTCCTCGGGCCTGCTTTTTCTCGAAAACAGACAATACACCACCAGTGAAATAGATTATGAACCTTCTTTATCACATTCAGTAATGCTTACACAAAGACTGGTGACATAATAAACAAGGGGAACAACAGGTTCTATACTCACCATTGCTTCTTTCCCTTTTTCTTTCTCTTGTTAGCACTGCCACTAGTCTTGGTACCATTTCCAGATTTGGCAGAAGGGCTCTCAGTGGAGGTGCCGGCACTAAAATTCTCATACATGCCTGTTTGCATTGCATTTTGTAGCCACTCAACAAATTCTTCCTCTGTCATGCACTCTTCAACAGATGCTGGCATCCGCCCGCCTCTTTGTCCTGAATTTGTTCCCTTTCCAGAATTGTGCTTCGTAGAGGTCACACTAGTGTTCACATGAAAACTAGGTTTGTGTGTGTTGGCTGGACATCTCATTCCCTGCAACAAAAACTTAGCTTTATGTAAATCTACTTTCAATAACTGCAATACCTCTGAGTTTGTGTATGAGGCACCTCCCAGAGAACCTAATTAAGAAAAATGTTACATAGGATTACCTGACAAATATACCACTCGCTAGCATTATATATCTTGCTATCTGCACAGACAAATGCAGATGGAGTATCTACCTGCACATTTGACATTATTTTTAAAACAAGCATCTTGGATTAGACACTTTTCACATCAATGCTAATCACCGTTTTCCACTTTCTTTAAATGTTGATTTCTTTTCTTTCGACTGACGAAACAATGACTCATTCAATATCAGTTAAAGAGGGAAATCAAGTTATGAGCAGACACATGAAACATCAAATTCCAAAAACAAGCTTCCAACATAAAGGCATGTACCTTCTGCAATAATCCAAAGAAGAAAGGTTGTGAAGATTGTTCAACCCATCCATCACCATCTTTCGCTTGATGAAAATCTTTGCAATCCTTTAAAAACAAAAAAACCATAGTGAAAACATTACCACCAATAACAAAAAATGCCAGCTGTTTATGGGAAAACAAGCATCATGGGCATAATCAAAATAATTATGATAAATGCAAACTAATAGAACATCAAGAAGCTTTCAAAAATAAATGAAATACCTGGCACCATCTTGCTCTCGATTTTGATTTTCTGGTGAGTGACCAGGTATGAAAGTTGTTGCACTTATTGCAGGCGATTTGCCTTGACTCTCCAAATGGGTCCTCACCATCAGCCTCTGGGCTTCCAAATCCAGAGGGGAAGAAACCGTTTCCTCCATTCTGGGAAATATATTGCATTAAAAGCTTAGATAAGGTAGATAGGAAACTTGGAACCAGTGATACAGCCCTAAGAGCAATATTAAACAAACAAATACTTGATGGCAGAAGCTATAACTAGAAAGACCATAAGAATACTTTCTACTGACAAATCCAAGTTAAGGATAGAACCCCCTTGGATTTGGAACCAAGTGGCAGGCATCACTTCACGATTCAACTTCTCAGGTTCCTCATGAATATTGAAGAAATTGGTCAAACAATTTCACTTTCCCACACCGATTAAAAAATTGAATACATGTGTAACATATGAGGACAAGATTATTACCTTTTGTGAAGCACTTTTAAACCTACGGAAAATGTTCAGCAGTTCCTGGCTCCTTAATTCGTCATCATATGCTTTTCGCTTCAAGGAATCAAGTAAAACCTAGAAAAAAATATACAGCAAAATGGTACAACAATTTAATCAGAATGAAAAACCAAACAGCAAAAAAAAATCTCAAAGGATATATCACAAGAATCACCTCATATGCATTCTGTAGTTTCTTGAAAGCTTCAGCAGCCTTTTCATTTCCCATATTCTTATCAGGATGGACCAACATTGCCTGATAAGCAACATAAAAATTCAAATAACACAATTATTTTAAGTGACATATATGGAAATGGACCCGAATTGCCTGATCAATCCCGGGAAGGATCAAAATCATTCATTAAATATCATAACAAGATAGTCAGATTTTTCAACTACATAGAACACCATATTGACCAGAAAACCAAGAAGAATTTGGAAAAGAAATCCCAATACAAAGAATGGCAATTACCTTTTTCTTATACTCTCGCTTCAGTAAAGAAATATCTACGTCTTCATAGCGGGAGAATCCCAGCACTGAATAGTGGTCAGTACAATTTAGCAGCCGAACAATTTCATCTTCAGAAGTTAACTCAGAATCAGCCCCACTGGTTGAAGGCACTCCAGGGCTACGATCAGCAGAAAACCATGGGCCATTTTCTGAGGATGAGGAATGCACGTGCTCACCATTGAAGAAGCCTTGTTGATCGTGCATTCCAGACGTTTGTTCAGGGGATCCGGTAGGTCTTGTATTCTGATTTACGTTGTTCTTTAAGAAATATATTAGACACTCACTTGAGATAAAAGATAAATTTAACCCCAAGAGCACACCCAGCCATCCAACATACGTCCAAGCACAATACATGGAATACACAGTTGCAATTAACAGTGCAACCCGCTCATGGCTCAGAGTGAATGCCAAACCTGAAATTTGAAGAATAAAGAACCTCAGCACGATCTGATAATCAAATCATTTGAATAAAATGATTAAGAGAGTAGAGGAAATCACCTCCAAAGAAGATTACAAGTAATGTTGTCCAAAAGCTTCCATAAAGCCACAAGAAAAGAGCTCCAGAAAGAGCAACCAATAAAATTGCAAGCATGAACCCAATGAAAACTCCAATTAAAGCTGCTGAGACCTGGTTATATTCAAGCAATAAGTATGAATACATCGGAGACTAATACAAATGAATAAGCTAAGAAATGGTAAGGTGAACTTAATCAGCATGCCCTAATTGCAAGTAATAATTATTCATGAGGATACATTTATATACTCGGAAATTCCGGATGCTCAAAAAGTCATAATCGTTTAGAATAAGCCAAAAAGGTGGGAAACTACAAGGAACCATAAACGGGGTGCATTCTGTTAGAAAATAAGCCCAAACATAAATCATTGAAAAGGCATAATAATTTTCTGATTATTAAGTAGTCAAGACTCAGCAGAAAATTAGCAATACTAGGGCTTACCAAGACAATCAGGAATTTAAACATCCCAACCATAGAAACTACTGAGAGAATGCTGAACCATATCACTGAAAACAAGGATGTTGTCCCCATGCGTACGAAGGAATCGATACCCCTTAAGGTAAAATTGAACCAAAGCATTGATATAATAAACAGCACACTCCAAAGCTGCGTAAGCCACTTCTTAACTATAGGATATGCCTGATCAACCTTTGTTTGGACATAATCACGACCATTCTGTACTTTACTTGTTACAGTCAGAATCATTGGTTTGTGCCTCTGCAGCCATTCATTAGCCACTTTCAAGAAGGACAATGTTGATGCCCTCAAATTTCTAACCAATACGCTATCTGAAGACTCTATCTTCCCCATCAGATTTTTTACATGCCGATTCAGTGAGTAACCTGATTTTCTTTTTGCATGTTTGCGACGTATTTCACTATGGGGTAACGGCCCACTATGCTCTCTTACGCTTGGAGCTTCATTATTTCCGTTGCAATTTCCTGAATCACTTCCTGAAGACGTCGACTGCCCTTGACCCGGCATTGGATCCGTCCCTTGATTCTCTTTCCTCAAAACCTTGCCAGGTTTTTGCTTGCTTTTATTCTCATCTCCAGCATGATTGGTTTTACCCACACCTGCTGAAAGAGGACTGCTTGGCTGGTCACCATTTGAGATTTCTTCTCCAGGGAAAACTTTCACCTCACTTGCTTTCGTTTCTGCTGGTGACTCCGAAGCCTTCTTCTTTTGCTTTGACGTCTGCCGATCAACCCCATTCTTCTGTTGATTAGCCTTCCGAGCCATTAGTTACTCCTTGACGTAGACTTAAGGAGAAGTCAATTTATGTGATACTCAAAGCAGCCATGCCATGCACGCTAGATTCCACATCACCATGTGAGAAGCATAGTCTGCATATAATGAAGAAAACTAAAGTCACAACAGACGCTAAGCATTTAAACAAACCAGACCTACTGGACTGGAAAAACAGTAACATGGTCTCTAAACTTCTCAAGCTTACTTATAACAAGATCTTCACTTAGACTAGTATTGAAGAGAGTAACCAGTAACAACAGGCGCAAAACACAAAAACTGAACCAAAATCAACATAATAACTGGTGGAGTCATAACAAAAACCCAAGAATCATAAACAAGAGCATGCACTTGTGAGCTAGTTTCCGAGACTTGCATTTTTCGCCTACCGCAAGAAAACACGAATTAAACGCCATCATCATGAATTGAAATAAACCTTCGAATTTAGAAAACCAAAAACCCCCCTTTTTTAGATTTAAAGCCTCAAATGAGAATAAAACCCAAATTGGGCAGGTTCAACACGGATTGCATACCAAATCAAAATTCGATGAAATCGAGCAAGACCCAGATTACACAATCAGTCATGAAAACTATACAACATTGAAACATGGGTTCCAGAGAGACATACATACCTGACAGCAGAGATGAGAATGAATGAATCAGAGTGGCGTATTTGGGTATTTGTGGGAATAACAAGAATGAGATTTTGGGCACGCACGCACTCCCTCTCTGTTCTCTGGAGTTTCTGTGCGAGACTTTTCTCATCCAAGACATGCGGATTGGGCCTGGACGTTACGGGCCTTGGACTCCCACGTGTCCCAATAGTAACATTTGGTTATGGTCAAAATCAAAGCACATAGGGTACCCCTGCAACGGAAAGAAATCATAGGTTACAAGACCAAACTGTATAGGAAACAGAGATTCAAACTAGGGGTGGGCGAAAAAGCCCGTAAGCCCGAAAAACCGGCCCGGACCGCCCGGTTTGGTCCGGGTTTACAAAAAAAATTTGGTAACATTCTCCGATCCGGTCCGAACAGACTCAAACCCTGTCCGGTCCCGGTCTGAGGTTTTAAAATATAATAAAGCCCGTTGGGCCCGACTATTAATTAACAAATATTTTTTATATGTTTTATTAGTCTTCCTACCAACTTTTCTTTTCCTCCTTCTCTCTCCACGTTCTCCTTCTCTACTCTAATTCTCCCCGGGTCCCACCCCTCCTCTTTCTGACTCTCTCTTCTTCTCTTTCTTCTCTTCTTCTCTTTCTTCTTTCTTCTTTCTTTTCAGTTTTCCCGTCCCTCTCCAGTCCCCTCCCCCCTTCTTTCTTTTTCGTTTTTTTCTTCTCTCTTCTTAAGTTCTTATCTTCTTCCTCTTCTTTTCCCCAAACGCCTCCATTGTCTTTTTTCTTTTCTTTTCCCTTTTCTCCCTAGCCCTCCTTCGGTCCTTCCCCATTAGATCAATTGTAGAGAAATTCCTAATTCTTCTTCTGTCGTTACTCACTTACTCAACCCCAAAATCTCTCTCTCCCCCCAAAACTCTCTCTCTCTCTCTCAATGGTGGTGGTTAGGTGGCTATGGAAGTTTGGAGGGTGGAGGAATGGGTTTGGAGCAAGATCTGAGAATAGATCTGTTTGTTTTTTGTTTTTTTTTTTTTTAGTCTTTTGGGCCCGAAAGAACCCGAGGACCGGCCCGGTTTTTTTCGGTCCGGGCCTTTCCGGTCCCTGAAACTTAAAAACGAAATTTGAGCCCGACCCGAAAAATTCGGGCTCGGTCCCGGGCCTTGCAAATTAGGTGCCGGGCTGGGACCGTGCCCAGGCCTAATTCAAACTAAGTTATGAGTGAAAAACTGAAAATGATGTCTGTGTCTGTAACCAAACCAAACCAAAAATATGACTATTTTGAGCACTAGGGATGTGACCGGCCACTATAAGTTTTAAGTTTAGTGACAGGTTATTGAGAGAGGATCTAAAGAGATGTATTTGCTTAACGTTGGTGTAACCCCGACCTATAATATTGTAGCCACTTATGGTTATTTTGACTTAACGTTGTGATTGCTTGGCCTATAGGAAGTATATGGTTGACTTGACTGATTTAGGTATCAGCTATGGCTTTCAACTTATCCAGTTTAAATTTAAATTGATATGTAGTTGATACTCCACTACCTAATGACAAAGTCATGGGTTCGAGTCACCATGTGGGTAGGAGTGAACTCTTTTGATCATCTTTTAAATAAATAAAAAATATGTAGTTGATACTCAAGGCCGTGCAATGAGCCGGTAATTTTGACAGTGCTACGCTTGGCGTGGAACATATGAACTCGATGGGGGTGTTGATGAGCAGCAGTACTATCATGCAGCTAGCCTCTCAGCAAATACTTGAATCAATCATGTTCACCTACTCAATAAATTCTCTGCTCAATTGTGCTCAACTATCGTTAGATTTAGATTACATAGCGAAGAATAATAAAGTAATTGAAATTTACTTGTTTCCTTATCCACCATTGAATCTAAATCTATACACTAGTTGAGCACAATTGAGAACATAATTCATTGAGTATGTGAACAGGACTCTACCTAAACCCTAGAACCTATAAATACCGCGGATAACATAACTGAACTCTAGAGCGAGGGCAACAGAGCACTCAACAATTTTCATAATGTCAAATTCATGGTCTGTTCTTCTTCCAGGTGAGCTATGATTTAAGGACCTTGTTCGCCTTGGTGTGGTATGCAAGACTTGGAGACCGGTCGTTCTTGAAGCTATTCAACACCATACCATTATGTATATGCCATGGCTAACTGCGCATGCCCCTTGGAGAAGTACGATACGTATTGGAACAATCTTCAACAATATGCTTGAACCTCGCGCTCAGTCGACCAAACAAACTTACTACTCTCGTAAAGAAACGGTTGTAAGTAAAGAGGTAAAACAATTAGATTCTGCTAGCGTTTGTGCTTCGAGATATGATTGGTTGCTTTTGTTAGAAACAAAGGTGAAAGGTTAGTAGTGAAGCTGTATTGTTTTTTTACAATCCTTTTCTTAATGAAATTATCTTTTGGCGCCAAGTCTGTGCTCCTAAAGCTGAGTCTGGGCTTGGTTTGCGAGATCTTAGGACTCTAAATAGGGCTGCTCTCTTGACCATGGGATGGAGTACTCTCACTTTGAAATCTCTATGGAGTTCTTTTGCATGTACGAGGTTCTCAATCTCCTGTCATATGAATTATCGCTATTTTGGTTCGTCATTATGGCAGGGGTTGAAAGCTACTCTTCCCATAATTTTCCAACACTCAAGATGGCTCATAGGAGATGGTAAGTCTGTTCTTTTTTTGTCTGATCGGTGGCTTGATACTTCTCTTCTTGATAAGTTGCAGGTCAATCGTTAACAACTACTGTCGCTTCTTTTATTTCTGGTCAGCAATGGAGTTTGCCACACCGTTTCTCTACTTTATTTCCAGCTCTAGTAGATGAGATTCATAGTTTGCCCCTCCCTATTGTCCCTGAAGATGATCTTTTGATTTGGGAGGATTCGGGTAATGGGTTTTTCTCCATTTCTGAGGGATATAATCTTCTACGTCCACACTTTGCTTCTAATGGTCCACAAGCTCAGGTTTGGTGGCATTTTATTCCACCACGGTTCTCTATACTTGTTTGGCGTCTCCTCCATAACAAGTTACCCATAGATGACCAACTTCAACGACGGGGCATCCCATTGGTTTAGGTATGTCGGCTTTGCTCTTTTTGCACTATGGAGGACTCAACTCATTTATTTGTTTATTGTTCCTTCGCTCAGCATGTTTGGCAATGGTTGTCATTGTTGAAGGATATTGACACTTAGTGTGCCTAGTCAAACTAGGATAAGTTCTATAGTTGTAATAGGAGAGGTTTCCTACTCCAAGTTAGAATAGGAATCCTTGTACTATTTGATTATGCACTTTGTAATCCCTATATATAGGGCTCCTATTCTCTATAATGAAATACACTTCTCTCATCAATCTCTCTCAATACCAATATACTTAAACACGTTATCAGCACGAGCCCTAAACCACAAAAGCTAAAACCCAAAAACCTGAAAAGAAATTGTTCTCCTCAAAGATCTGCCGCAAGCTCCTAGCCCTCGCTAGCCTCGCTCGCTGCTGCTGCCCTGCGCGCCCCTGCGCCCACTGCTGCCCCGCACGCCTCCGCAGCCCCTAGCCCGAGCTAGCCAAGCCTTCGCTGCAGCCTGCTCCTTGCGCGCCCAGCGCTACGCGCCCCTGCGCTCCGTGCTGCCAGCCTACGCGCCCGTGCGTCTGCAGCCCCGCGTCACTGCACTGCTGCTCCTGCAGCTCTGCCGCACATCTGCTGTCCCTGCAGCACCTACGCGCCCCTGCGCACGCATCCCTACTGCCCCTGCAGCACCAACGCACACCGACTGCACCTTTCCCCTTTCCTGTGCACGTCCGTCTGTTTGCAGGCTCCGAAACATCTAGTTCGGAACCTCGGATCAAAATATTTTCTTCATCAAAGTTGTTCATCTCTGTCTCTTCAATCTGACCTCCGAATTTCAGCCTTATCAGAGTTATTTTGAGACCAGTACAACAATCAAAGTGAAAACTATTCAGAAGAGAATTTGATCCGAATTTTCAACAAGCTTGACCTTATAAACATTCGCTGCACGCCTCTACTCGGATTGCTTCGCTCCATCACGCCTGTATCGACACGCGCGTAATCCAAATACATGTAAGTATTCAAAAGAGTAAGTTTTGAAGTTCCTATAATTCGGAATTTATATTTCTTCTTCTTTTCTGGGGGACTTGAAAACCTCCCTTCTTCTACATCCCACCTTTCTTATAACGTGGGTTCGATCATTGAAAAGCGGAATCGTGGGGATTCACGCAATTAACGAACTAAGAGCGTTCGTAAGACTTCGGACTAAGAGCGTCCGTAAGCATCGATTTACGACCATACAAACATCATTGTTTCGGTCTAATCCAATCATTCTTGGAAATCGATTTCTTGGTAGCATAGCTCGGAAATCTTATTAGTTTTCGTGGAAGCATTGACTCCGAAACTAACTTGTCCCTGTTTCATCTTTCAGGATGTCAAACATGAACAAACTCGATTTTGTTCCATTGGATTATGCAGGCAAAAGGTACTTAATTTGGGTCACTGATGTCGAGATCCACCTTATTGCCCGTGATTTATTGCATACAATCCAAGAGCTTTGTCCTATAGAAACAGCTCCAGACCCTCAAACTGAGAAAGATAATTCCAAGGCACTTGCCTTCATGAAACGTCACATGGATAGTGACCTACAGTTTGAGTTCATAAATGAGGATAGCGCCATAAAGCTTTGGCATGCGCTTCGCGAACGATATGGCAATGTTCGTGACTCCATACTTCCGAATACAGAAGCAGAATGGAAAGATCTTCGCTTCTCTGAATTTGACACTGTCATGCAATTTTATTCGGAAGCTCTCAGCATCAGAGCAATGATGCGTCTTTGTGGAAAAACAATCACAGAAGACCAGTTGATTGAGAAAACCCTCAATACCTTCCCCGTCTATGCTATGAGGTCCTCTGACTTACTCCGGACTCATGTAAATGCAAGACGGATCACAAGTTTTCAACAGCTTATTGAAGCTATGGCCACTACTGAAAGACGTGGCAATAAACTTGTGCAAAGAAGATTTGATAGGCTTCAAGATAGCTATCAAGAGCATCGTCCTATGGCTAGAGAAAGTCGCCATCGACGTCATGATCCATACAATCGAAATGCTTAAGAAGGTAATCGCTCAAGGCGACAATCCCACGACCGTAGGAGGCGTGATTTTGAGGGACATAGGGTTGGAAACCATGGAGCCAACGTTGGCCATGGGCACCACTTTCCAACGCCACCAGTCCTAGGGACTATGCATATTGCGCCAATGCGCCTCAATCAAGGGAGAATCCTCTTTATGGTGTCTATTTCTGATATGGAACGTCTGATCAATGGACCTGAATTTGCAATGTACCTACGAAGGTAGTCGCATCAGGGTGATCAAGACATCGAGTTCACAAAGACTTTAACTCTGGCGATGAAGACAAAATGCCGCAGATCTTTATAGTCTTTATTATTTCCAAGAATCATGTAATGGCAATTATGCCTTAAATCAATAAAATGACTTATTGTATTAACTCTTTCCCTCTAGGCGTACTCAAGAGTAATTGTGATGTCTAGGCAAGGTTTGATCTGAGAGAACGGTTTTAAAAGTGAGCAACGCTCCACCAAAATCTCGCCTTACCTTACCTGGTTACAACTAAATTGAAATTACCGAACGGATTGAGTGACTACGATTTGTCAACGGTTTGATTTTTATATTGGATTAGATTTTGGTCAAGAAACTTTGATGTAATCATTGGCTATTATTAATAAAGTATCGATTTATTTTTCATGTCATGGACATATTTTTTCGAACTTTATTACTTCAAAGATATAAGAGCCAATGGTTTTCATGTGGAAACACATTGTGAGAATGGACAAGAGTTCCTTTGCATCACCTCTAATGACTACGGACATAAACGAGTCTTAGAGAAACTTATGTGTCGCTCTAGTGGGTTGTATGCAACCACTATTCGAGTCATTGAATCCAACCATGTCATGAGAGATGATTTATGGGATTCCGACACATATAGGCTTTGGCACGACCGTTTGGGACACCCAGGTCATGACATGATGATCCGTATATTAAAGACTTCACACGGACATCCCTTTTTCAGAACGAAAAGAAGTAAAACTCGGTTTTTGGACACCGAAGGAGCCCCTGCACCTCACGGAGCCGTTCACCCCCAAATCCGGCCATCCTTGGTCGGCGCCGCCTTCCCCCTGCGGCCTCAGGGTGGCATTGACGCCACCAAGGCTCCTTTGTCTCCAACTTTTACTTCTAAAGTCACTTGTGATTTTGTGGCTCAACCAAAATCCTCATTGGTTGCTTCTAAAGCCCATCATTCGTTCTGCAAAGCCTGCTCTTTAGCAAAGTTAGGATCGAGACCATCCTATGCAAAGGACACCAAAGAAAATATACCATTCTTGCAAAGAATCCAAGGTGATATTTGTGGACCTATTCAACCATCATGCGGACCATTTCGATATTTTATGGTATTGGTTGATGCATCGACACGCTGGTCACATGTCATGCTATTGTCCACAAGGAACGCTGCATTTGCTAAACTCCTAGCACAAATAATTAAGTTAAGGGCTCACCACCCTGATCATCCTATTAAGTCTATAAGATTAGACAATGCTGGAGAGTTTACATCAAAGACTTTTGATGATTATTGCATGTCCATTGGGATTGATGTTGAACATCCTGTTCCTCATGTTCACACCCAAAATGGTCTCGCAGAAGCCGCCATTAAACGACTACAAATGGTCGCTAGGGCATTGGTAATGCGCACCAATCTCCCTATTTCTGCTTGGAGCTATGCAATATTGCATGCAGCTGTGCTTATTCGTCTGAGGCCCACTGCCACTCAACCCTTTTCTGCATCCCAGATGGTGACTGGGTATGAGCCTAATGTCTCACACTTACGCATATTTGGGTGTGCAGTTTATGTGCCAATTGCGCCACCACAGCGCACCAAAATGGGTCCTCAAAGACGATTAGGTATTTATGTTGGATATGATTCTCCAACGATTATCCGCTACATAGAACCCTTGACAGGCGATCTCTTTACCGCTAGATTTGCGGATTGTCACTTCGATGAGACAGTCTTCCCATCGTTAGGGGGAGATAAGAACATCAATGTTCAACAGGAACGACAGGAATTGTCGTGGTCTGTCCCCACTCTGTCTCATCTTGATCCCCGAACCGCACAGTCCGAAATTGAAGTGCGGAGAATTCTCGATCTTCAGAACGTAGCAGAATCGATGCCTGATGCGTTTTCTGATATCGCTAAAGTGACGAGATCATACATACCTGCTGCAAACGTGCCTGCAAGGATCGATGTCCCTACAAGTAGAGGACATGACGCCAACTCAAGAATGCATGAGCATGGCGCCAACGTCCCATCTCTCAATGATGGTGACGTTATGGCTAGGCCCACGGCTCCTGCCAGGAAGCGCGGGAGGCCCATAGGTTCGATGGATTCTTGCCCAAGAAAGAAAACGAGTTTGACACAAAATAATCCATTAATCATCGATGTGAATAATCCATCTCATGAGAATATTCCGGATTATGGTTATGTCCAAGAGACATCATTGGGGGACGCTCCAATGTCAGAACCAACTCCAGAGAATAGAGAGATCTCCATAAATTACACTAGTGTACATGAGATGATGGATAGAAATTCTATGGCGATTGATGATGCATTTGCATATCATATTGCAAAAGGAATTATAGAATATGATGATATCGAACCTCGCTCTGTTGAAGAATGTCAACGAAGAGCAGATTGGCCTAAATGGAAAGATGCGATCCAGGTTGAATTGGATTCACTAACAAAGAGACAGGTATTTGGGTCTGTAACGCAGACACCCCCAAGTGTAAAGCCTGTTGGCCATAAATGGGTCTTTGTTAGAAAGCGTAATGAGAAAAATGAGGTGGTAAGATATAAAGCCCGCCTTGTGGCGCAAGGTTTCTCACAACGCCCTGGAATCGACTACGAGGAGACATATTCTCCCGTAATGGACGTTATAACGTTCCGCTACCTTGTCAGTTTGGTAGTTTCCGAAAAACTTGACATGCAGCTTATGGATGTGGTTACTGCATATCTCTATGGGGATCTAGATTCAGAGATATATATGAAGGTTCCAGATGGACTTTAATTACCCAAATCAAGTGGCTCTAAACCACGGAGCGCGTTTTCAATAAGATTAAAACGCTCACTATATGGATTAAAACAATCCGGACGGATGTGGTATAACCGTCTAAGTGACTACTTGATTGGGAATGGATATATTAACAATGAAATATGCTCATGCGTGTTCATTAAAAGAACAAGTTCCGGATTTGCAATCGTAGCAGTTTATGTCGATGACATGAACCTAATTGGAACTCTAGATGAGTTGAAGGAAACTGCTAAATACTTGAAATCCGAATTTGAGATGAAAGATCTTGGGAAAACACGGTTTTGTCTCGGTTTAGAACTCGAGCACCGTAGTGATGGGATTTTGATCCATCAGTCTGCATATACTCAGAAGGTCCTAAGGCGCTTTAATGAAGATAAAGCGAAGCCTGCGAGTACTCCCATGATCGGCCGTAGTCTTGAGCCCGGAAAAGATCCGTTTCGTTCAAGGGATGAGGACGAAGAACCATTAGAGGCCGAAGTGCCCTATTTGAGTGTAATAGGCGCATTATTGTACTTAGCTCAATGCACAAGACCGGATATCTCATTCGCAGTGAACTTGTTAGCTCGACATAACTCTGCGCCAACACGCCGCCATTGGATTGGTGTAAAGACCATCTTTCGATACCTAAGAGGTATGATTGATATGGGCCTATTCTATCCCTACAGAGAGAAAATGAATGACGGAATGTTGGGATAGGACCCCAAAAGGCAAAACGCCCCCGTCCATGGAATGGCCGCCGGCCATGTTGCCGCCGCCGCTCATGGTGGCCGGCGTCCTCCTATCTCCCTCCATCAAAACGACAATGATGTCTTGATGGGTTTTGCTGATGCAGGGTACCTCTCTGACCCTCACAAAGGTCGCTCCCAAACAGGTTATGTCTTTACCATGGGAAGCACTGCGATATCTTGGAGGTCTACAAAACAGACTCTTGTTGCTACTTCCTCAAATCATGCAGAGATTATTGCTCTACATGAAGCTGTACGTGAATGTGTATGGCTAAGGTCCGTAATTCGACACATTCAAGGAAGTTGTGGTTTGAAATCTACCATGCACGGATGAACCTACATGCATTTATGAGGATAATGCAGCTTGTATTGAACAAATGAAGTTAGGTTTCATCAAAGGCGACAACACCAAGCATATATCGCCTAAGTTCTTTTATAATCAGCAACAACAATCACTTCTAAAGATTGAAGTGAATCAAATCCGATCAGAGGATAATGTAGCGGACTTATTCACTTAGTCGTTACCTCAATCCACCTTCGAGAAACATGTGAAGAGCATCGGATTGAGAAAGTTATCCGAACTCCCACGATTGTAGCAATCAGGGGGAGATATCGACATCAGGGGGAGTTATGATGTCTGCATGTTCGATCTCGAAGAGTGAAGGACGTGTTGTGCTCTTTTTGTCCTTCGACCAGAGTTATTTTTATCCCACAGGGTTTTTGTTACCTGGCAAGGTTTTTAACGAGGCAACGGATGAAGCGTCGCCACCAAGTTTGAGCGGCACAAGGGGGAGTGTTGAAGGATATTGACACTTAGTGTGCCTAGTCAAACTAGGATAAGTTCTATAGTTGTAATAGGAGAGGTTTCCTACTCCAAGTTAGAATAGGAATCCTTGTACTCTTTGATTATGCACTTTGTAATCCCTATATATAGGGCTCCTATTCTCTATAATGAAATACACTTCTCTCATCAATCTCTCTCAATACCAATATACTTAAACAGTCATGCTGTTTTGGTACTTCGTTACCAACTCATGGCTCAATTGGTGATTTATGGAGTACAATTGTTGGTAAACCATTTTCTCCTCAACTAAAAAATTTATGGCTTGCTGGCTGTCTATTTGCTTTCATGGCTATTTGGAAAACACGTAATAAGCTTTGTTTTAATGATAAGAGGCCTTCTCTTATGCGTGTTTTTCGCTCTATTAAATCTTGGTTGCGGTTTGCTGCTCCTCATTTGCCTGGTTATTCCCGTGGTGTGTTGGATTCTCAGTTGCTAGTGAGCCTGGGAATCCAACCAGTTGCTCGCAAATCAGTTGCTCCTCGGTTGGTTCTTTGGCATCCCCCTATTTTTCCTTGGATTAAGCTTAACACTGATGGGTTAGCTAAATGTAATCCTGGCCCTGCAGCTTGTGGTGGTGTTTTTCGGGTTGCGAATGGTCAATATTTTGGAGGTTATTGTCAAGGTTTAGGTCAACACTCAGCTTTCTTTGCGGAGTTAATGGGAGTTATAATTGGTATTGAGATTGCTTTTCGAATGGGTTGGCATTGTATTTGGTTGGAGAGTGATTTGACGAGTGTTTTAGCATGTATTTCCTCTACCTCAGCAAATACTTAAATCAATCATGTTCACCTACTCAATAAATTCTCTGCTCAATTGTGCTCAACTATCGCTAGATTTAGATTACATAGTGAAGAATAATAATTTTACTTGTTTCCTTATCCACCATTGAATCTAAATCTATACAGTAGTTGAGCACAATTGAGAACATAATTCATTGAGTATGTGAACAGGACTCTACCTAAACCCTAGAACCTATAAATACCGCGGATAACATAACTGAACTCTAGAGCGAGGGCAACAGAGCACTCAACAATTTTCATAATGTCAAATTCATGGTCTGTTCTTCTTCCAGGTGAGCTATGATTTAAGGACCTTGTTCGCCTTGGTGTGGTATGCAAGACTTGGAGACCGGTCGTTCTTGAAGCTATTCAACACCATACCATTATGTATATGCCATGGCTAACTGCGCATGCCCCTTGGAGAAGTACGATACGTATTGGAACAATCTTCAACAATATGTTTGAACCTCGCGCTCAGTCGACCAAACAAACTTACTACTCTCGTAAAGAAACGGTTGTAAGTAAAGAGGTAAAACAATTAGATTCTGCTAGCGTTTGTGCTTCGAGATATGATTGGTTGCTTTTGTTAGAAACAAAGGTGAAAGGTTAGTAGTGAAGCTGTATTGTTTTTTTACAATCCTTTTCTTAATGAAATTATCGAACTACCTTTGTTACCATTAGAATTTGGGTATCCGAACTTGCATGGATTCGAAACTGAATTTGTAGCTAGAGTGATGTTCACTATTCCGCCGACTTCTCCTGATTGTGTTATCTTCGTTGTATCCGAAAGACGTGGAGTTGGATATTCTGGTGATTGGAGAACAGTCTTCAACATAAATACTTTTAGTCTCAAAGATGGAAGATGGAGTACAATTCATACAACTGGTCCTAGTGCTGCTGATATTGGTGATTTGGTCTGTATTGATGGAGTTTTACACTGCCTTTATTATAATGAGAGTGATAGTTCGTTATTGAAATTGGCTACCTGCAATGTCACACTTCAAGATTGCACTGTGATGAACTATAGATACTCTGAAAGTTCGTTACTGAAACTAGCTGCCTCCGATGCCGCAGTTAATCGGACTCGAAAGAACGATAATTACTTTCATAAATATAACCCTAGGTTTTACTGCTTGGTTGAGTCGACTGATGGGGAGCTGTTCTTAGCAATCAGGTCTACATGTTACAAGTATACTGCTATTAACCAAAGTTATTGGCAAGTTTATCGATTTGATCTGTCCGAATATGAATGGACTCGAATTAACAGCTTGGGAAATCAAGTATTGTTGATGAATGAGCAGGAATTTCGAGAGGATGGGTGTAAGCAGTGGTCGGCAATGGCAGTTCCAACAGTAGGAGAGGCTAGGAAATTTGCAAACATGATAGTTGTTCTTGAAGGGTATCGATGCTGGTGTTTTACCTGCAACACTGAAGGCAATTGGAGGTATCATGCAACTTTCCCCTTGGACAAGGAGAAAGGATACTACAGTTGGATTGAACGCCCAATGTGAGGACTGAGGAGACTAGGTTGCATTATCGATGTAACAATATTTTGAGTGGCTTTCTGATACCCTTTGTTGGAGAAATTTTATGCGCTATGATGATTTTTTTAGGTGACACTATAACAGCAAGAATTCATAGATTGCAACAAATTAAGTTATGTAGGTTTTTCTTTGGAAGGTGATCTAGAGGAAATATGTCTATCATTGGAGCTACAAGTCTCATTCACTTAATTTAGTTAGACTTTATTGATCATATTTGTCTAGGTGTTTTTATTATGAGATCATTTTTGTCTTTGCCTAAAAGGTTTGTGTTTATTAAATATTAGAAGCGGATCTAAATTCTAATTGGAGGCGTTTTTTGCCTAGAGGTGTTGTGGCTCTCAACCTACAATATCGCAGCCGCTTAGTGTTGGAGAGTGGAGAATTCCACCTAAAAAAAGTGATGAAATAAAATAACATTGGAAGTCTTTGGTGACAAAAAATTGTCAACAAATGTGTAATGGATATTTTATCATTGAAGGTGCATCTGTTTTAAAAACTAAATTACTGTAGTTTTTTTCTTTTTCTTCTTTGATTCAAACTAGATTCAAAAACCTTTACTACAATCTGACCCAAACTAGTTGAAAAGAATAGCGCTTCTAACTAGGGGAGGAACATATATAAGTCTCCTGAATTTCTCCATTTGGCTTTGAATGACCAATTTGCTAATGCATTTTTTTTATTGAAGTTTGTTTCTCTAAAGGCATGTGTGATTGTAAAATTATCAAATCCTCGGATGTCTTGATGAAGCCTTTAATCTCCAAGGAATGCCAGAAACTCTCTTGACATAATCAATAACCAATTTCGAGTCACCTTCCACAATAATCTTTTGAAGAACTTTCTGCTTACCTTTTAGCAGCTTCTCTTAATGCTAAACCTTCAACTGTAGGACCACTTGTTTCTCCAACTTTTCTCAATCCAGCAAGTAGTAGATTTTCATTGCCATCTAGCAGCATATATACTTTGAGCAACAGAACCATCAAAATTTAATTTGACTATATTGAGGGAAATGGCGGAAAATGTGATTTTTTTTATTTTTTTATAGAAGACTTTTACCAACAAATACTTTAGAGTAATTTTATTTGCACATCCTATTTTTCTTCATACACACCTCTCAAATTTTGTTTGCCAGTTTTTCCCTATATTTTTCCTCTTTTACCCTTCCTCATCTTTCTATCTCCCTTACTACACTCTTTCTCCGATCTCCTGCAAATAACAACACCTCTCTCTCTCTCTCCCCCCATCCGTTTCGTTTTTATCTGGTTCTCTCTGCTTCTAAGTTCAGCTAGTAATTCTAAGGTGAAACTTGTCACGGGATTGGAAAATTTTGATTATTCATTCTGAAAAAGGCACCATGGTTCTCATAATCTTTAGTTTACTAGACATCAAAACCTACCAGATATATATGAATCAATGAACTACTATAATACTATTAAACTATGATGAATTTCACTTTTTGTTTTGATAATTCTAGTAATCCCAAGCAAATACTCAAATAGATAGTGAAAAAACTTATTCAACTTTTCTTCTATATGTTCTACTGTTTTGATAAACATGTTCATTTGTTCAAATAAATAATACTGCAATAATTTACAAGACTTGCATATATAGTTGTATGCATTTCAAATAAATTTTGATCAAAATTAAACTAAATACGTGAGCATAACTCATAACCACCCCATCGGTTGTTTGTTTACCATTGAGCATATGAAGGGGGAGACTGTGGGTTTTTACTTTTTATAATTAGAAAAAATGATAAAATAGTGATTTAAAATTTTACAAAAATCAGATTATGTGTATTAAGTAAAATAGGATGTGTGTATATAATTTCTCAATACTTTATTGACAAAAGTGAATCCTCTTTTATTTATTTATTTTTATTGAAGCTAATCTTTTAGACTTTTACCAACAAATATGTGACCTTCGGTACATGAGTCTTTTTCCATCGAAAAAGTTGCACACCTTTAAATTTACAATTTTATTGAGGTTTTGCTGTCGAATGTTTTGTCAAAAGGTGCGACCGTGTCTTGACATCTTCGAATATGAAAAATTGGGGTACCTTTTTTCTTTTTGGTACACTGGGGGCCAAGACCCAAAACGAAAAACGAAAAACAAAGATGAAAGCCGAGATCAGACTGCTAGAAATGTTCCTAGGTTGAGCTACCCCAGCAATGTAATCAAGTATGGTAAGTGGTAACCATAGCAGGAGGTCTCCGGAGAAAGCAACTTTGGGGTACCTTTGAACTATCAACCGAAATATAAATCAAATGATTCTAGTCTGGAGTTATTTACCTATCGCAGAGTAAGTGTAATGATGAAGAAAGAGTCCTGTGGAATAAAACATGTAGTTCCAAGATATGGTAAAAAGTAAAAACCAAGGCTACTTCACCTCTATATTACACAAACTCACAAAGAATGCTGGAGAACATATTACAAGAACTATCGATATAAAAAGAGGCAATATTTGCCAGACTGTATAGAATAACTGCAGCCAGGAAGGTAATGCATCTCTTACATGAATCAGTTTTCCAAACAACCACAAATCATGGTATTCCAATACTAACAATACAAGATGGATAAGCTTAACATCATATTCATAAAAACAAAATGAAGTAACAGATCCGTGTCAAACTCTATACAGCACAAGTCAGGTTCATAACCAAACCAGCAATAACATAGGACAGTTATGTACAGAAGTTCATTAGAAGTAGTTCATCTCTTAATGGCAAGAAGAAATCGTGCTCCGAAATGCATGAGCTGAGTACCACAATGGGAGTGTAGAGCTGTTCTTCACAGAGTACATCTCTTTCCACACACGACTTTTGCGATGAAACACCAATATCTGCTTATGTGTTGCTAACAGAACATATTCACCAGTCTGACATATGGGGAAAATCCCTGGAACAAGTCCTTTAATACATCTCAGACTCACAGTATCAACCAAACACCACTCCTCTCTCACATAATCTTTCAAAACCCAAATCTTCATCCAAGTATCCGAAATCTGTATCACAGACAAGCATCCATCCGACTCCAACAAGTAAAACCGATTCCCCATTCCACAGTTCAATTCATCAGGCAATGACATCTTCCTCCACATATCATACTCCAAATCAAGCACAAGGACACAAGAACAACCACCACCCGTCAACCAATGCAGCGCACCATTCACAAACACAACCTGGTTCTTATTCATATGGCTAAACTGATCATCCTGGAAAGTAACAAACTTCCTCCATTTGTTCGTCTCAGAATCATATATCATACACTTAAAAGTCCCATCCGGCCTATGACCAAAAGTGCGGTGATAGCCAGCTAAAACCACGTTAAACTTCTGAGAAGCCAAATTGCAAGCCAATCCGACTAGAGTGGCCTCACCATCAGGGTAAAACCGAGTCACATTCCTCTCCCTACTCTTCGGAAGCAGCTTAAACTCCCGAGTCATAGGGTTACACACATAGTAAACACCCTTATCAGGTATACTAGAGCAACACAACAAACCATTACACGATGCCCTGACCTTAACCCTGTCCGTCAAGAAATCCAAGTCAAATTCACAAACACCCTTCTGATCATCAACACAAATCAAACTCGATTTCAACCCAGACGACTCGGAGACCTCAACCAATAACATAGAGTTCTTCACAGCCAATTCATTGTACAGCTGAATGAAATACCTATCAGAAACCAATCTATACCAAAGTTTACACACAGTTTTGCTCCTGAAAAGTGACTTAACCGGCAGCCTTGAAAGAATTTGAAGGACGACTTCGTCCGGGAAAAAGCCATGTCTTTGCGAATTCATAGTCAGATTTCAACGAATATATATACAAGATCCAATATACCCAGTTTCATAAATTAGGAAAAAGATGATGAATTTGCTTACCCAGATGAGAATTCCGAGGTGGGTACCTGATCAAACTGCGTTTGGGATCAGGTGGGTTCTCAGTTCAAGTTGCGCCATTTTTGTTCGTTTTGACCCAAAAAGATTGAGAAAAAGAGCATCTTCCCTTGATTCTATTCGGGGAATATTTATATAAGTATACAGAAGATGGGGATCGTTGGGTTTATGGGTTGGAAGTGGGAACAGGGATTTTGGGGATTTACAAAGGATTGGAAGCAAAATTTCAAGGATCTTATCACGGCAGCGATTGAGTTTCAGAAATGATGGGCTTCTGGGCTCTTAAGATACTGACCAGTTGGGCCAACTGTTCTACTGTTACTTTTCATAAACAAATAAAACTTTTTTGCTCCAACTGTTTATAACGATACGATTAGTTTAGCGGTATTTCTCATTCACACATATCTATATATATGTTTTCATTTTATTTATTAAGCTATTTAGTACTCGTGTGTTTCTTTTATCATTATTGAAGTCATTTCCGTCTGTTGGGTGTTAAATTGTCTATGTTGGTGGTTCTTGTGTCTTACCGTTGAAGCTATCTTTATTCGTGTATTTTGTGTCTAGCCCGATCTCATCATTATATATTACTTCCCTCAACTTCACTCGTGTGTATTTGCTTTAACTAACGAGATGTGATGTCAAATGAATCGAAATGACTAGCTTGGCAGAAGTAAATGCCATCGAACACGTGAACCAAATTTGAGTTCATTTTGCAAATGTTTATTCACCTGAGGCACTCATTTGTGAAGTGGAAGTAAATCTTATTTACAATTCTTAAGGACAAGATTAACTACAAGGACCTATAATCAGGATTACTCATCTTTTGTTTAGAAGCACTAAAGATTCCAGATTGCAGAATAACTTGCTCAGATAGAGACTGTCAACAAAACATCCTGCATTTTATGATTCAAGACATGTAAAATGCAAATCTCAACAAAACAGAAGAAATTTCGTACTCATGAAGAAGAAACTTAAATTCGATAAAGCAGCTATGACATTAATCACAAGGCAAATCTCCATGATAAATAACATTTGGAGCAGTTGTTAGTTGTTCCTGGCCATTTCTCTACGTTAAACACAAGCATATCGAACAAAGCTACGTATATACACAACAGCCTACGAGACTCCTCAGATTGTTTTGTTCTCTCCTTTTGCCCAGCAGAAATCCTTGCAATAACTTGGATATCAGGAAACCTGTATCAATGAGAAAGGCTCTTATAAGTGATGCTATCTCAGATCTTACATCACACACATGCAATGTATTCTTAACGGGCAAACACAATAAAGCCAAAAATCAGAAGCATTGCAATGAAACGTACCATTACAACCCATAGAAGTCCTGGCATGGATCCATTACCCAATGCCCGTTACACCAGTCCTGATGAAGCCTCAAATTGGAATGCTTGAACTCTAATTCCTCCTTGGTGGAGCTGAAATACACCACATACTTTGAGCCGGTCAGAACTTTGGAAATGGATCCTTCCCACCATCCCTCATTGTACCAAGCATCGACTTTCTGAAGAACTTTGAATTGGACAAGTGGTGGAAGTGGAGGAGGACAAGGCCTAATGTGACTTGAAGATGCTTCTTCTCTCAAGAGCTGGGTTCTATCATCAGTTACCAGGGACACGTATTCCACCAGAAACTTGTCTTTTCCAATGTAGTCAACTATTGTAGCAGTGTACCAAGCATCTTTGTAACCCTCCTCATCACTGCTGACCTCCACCAGAGTCCCGTTTTCAAAGTTTCTCCTCACAGTTTCCTTCTTGGCCTTTAATTTGAATCTTATCTTTCTGCATTTCACCACCCCAGATGACTTTTGCTGCAATTCAAGCTTTCTTAAAGTAAGCATACGTCGATTACCCAGAATGTATAACAAGAAAATACATAACAGCAAGTATTATCGAGCCCTGATTGCCAGAACATCAATATCAAAAGGAAACTATCATAAAGCAAACCATTATTATTGACACCATGTACAATTTAACATTGACTTTTGATTTAAATCATTTTCCTTCATGACCTAAGGCAGATGGTCAATTGCTTGAAAAACATTATTCTAATTGGAACATAGAGAACAAATTGTCTATTGTACTTAAATTCAATTTGAAAGCCATTCCATCTTGTACTTCCAAACATGAAGGTACAATCTAACTATTACTAATAGTGCCCGGTATTTGCATGAAATTTCCTGCTACCTGAAAACACCACAACCATAGATAAAATGAACTTCAACAAACAATACTGGCATTGCCCTGAAACACAAGCTAGACCGATACAGTACAATTGCAAAGCAAACTTCAATAATTTCACAAGGAAATTAAAGATGCAGAACAAGAATCACAACCATACATAAAGCACCAGTGGCAAATATTGAGAAAAAAACTATCCATTAACCAAAACAATTGGAGAAGTAAAAAAAAAAAAAAAAAGTACCCCTTCCGGAAGAGGAGGGACTGAAGACCGGTCATCCCACTCTCTGTGAAGCCTCAAATTAAACTTCTCATACTCGAATTCCTGATCATCATCCTCCAGAGTCCCCCTTCCAAAGTAATTTGCTCCCATAGTTTCCTTCTTATCCTTTATTTTAATCGTTATCTTTCTGCATTTCACCACCCCAGATGATTTTTGCTGCAATTCAAGCTTTCATGAAGTGAGCCCACATAATGCACACAAGAAAATAGTCAAATAAATACATTTCAAGCATTTGGAAGCACTGTATCACCAAAACATCTACATCAGGAAGCAAACACAATAAACTAAACCATTATTAACTTTTCATTTAAAACCCTTGTCCTTGTTGACCCAAGACAGATTTGTAGGCACATGGTCAATTACCTGATAAAAATAGACTCTATTCTAATTGGATTCCCACCACTTGCACCAAGAATCTAACACATATATAAGGCAATTGATTCAAACCCAATCCCCTTTTCTACTTCCAAACATGAAGGACTACTACTCTCACTACTACACATTATATCTGTGATATTTCCCTCTAAATTTCTACAACATTGCCCTGAATCAATTCCAGACCCAACTTCCACAATTCCACAAGCACATCAAAAACCCAGAACTAGAATGATTCAAAAAAAAAAAAAACAGAGACCCTTAAATATTATACCTCTTGTGGAAGAGGAGGGACCCAAGACCCATCATCCCACTCTCTATGAACCCTCAAATCAAAATGGTCACGCTCAAATTCCAGGTCAGCTTTACCATCCAACACCACCAAGTACTTTGAATTCTCCAAAATCTCCCTCACCGTCCCACGATACCACCCTTTTTCCCTGAACGCGTCCACGTCATCGCCGACCTTGAACGGCCGGTGGAGCTCCCGGGGAGGCATGGGCCGCACATTGCCGACCTCCACAATCTCCCTCAACGGCTTTGGGCCTCCGCCGTGGGCCGTTAGGGTTTGGTACTGGACTAAGATGCGGGCCTTGTCTTTGATGACTGGACGGAGCACGGTGGCTGGGTAGTAGGGGCCGGTGGAGCCGCCGTGGACGGAGGTTGTGACCTCGACTTGGTCACCCTGGTTGAAATGGGTCTCTGACATCATCAGGGTTTGCTAGTCAGCTCAACCAACCAAGAGATTTAAATTCAAGGAAATGAGAAATTTTTTTTTTTTTTTATTACAATTTTTTTTTTTTTTTAAAATGAGAATAATGTGTGTTTTGGGAAACTGGAGCTTTGTTATGCTTTTTCCAGATGAGGAAAATGGAGGGGTTTTTTTGGGTGTGAGGGTTTTAGGTGTTTGGATCGGTGTAAAATGAGAAAAAAATGGATGAGAGAAAAATAATTTTGTGAATATTTGCATGCTAAAATTTAATTTGTGAAATTACATAAATATAATTTGAGAGTGAGAAATTTGTTTGTTTCTTGGAGAGCAAGGGATTTTTGGCTGGGTTTTAGTCGTCTCCAGCTGGGCGTGGGGTACAAGCCTGGCTTGGTGACCCACGTGGCAGAGGGAAAATCTTATGCTAGGCGCCAGAAAAAGAAAAAAAAAAAACAATTCAAATTTGAATCGTTGGTCAAACAGTTCGCACATTTACTGGTGGTAAATTTGTGTTAGAGACTATTGTTAAACAATGAATGGATAATTTGTATTGGAGGATGTCATTTCCTGTTTTGTTCATCCTCTTTTATGATGAACCAAAGATTCACTTGCGGTAATTTTATACTTTTTTTTTTTTATTTTTTTGGGAAAATGATCATTTACCCAATTTTGGGGTTAATTAACCTTACTTACTCAAACACTCTAAGAGATTGCCCACTTACCCAAACACTCTAAGAGATTGCCCACTTACCTAATATTTAATATATATTTTTCCCTAATACCCAATTAAGTATTTCTTTATTCCTTTTTATTTATTTTTGAGACAATTTTGCCCTCTCCTTCTTTGTCACTTAGAGAGAGAAGTCATTGGAGACCTTGCCGGAATCCTGCAATCGGTCACTGGAATCTCGAATCTGGCTACCGGACTGATGACCAAATTCCGGCGTTCGATTTTATTGCCCCCTAATAATACCCAGTAATCATATTATTGCCCCCCAATAACAAGTTTATTGGGGATCAATAATTAGTGAAAAATGAAGATGTTTTTAATTTTGAAAGTTTTAGGAGGTTTATCCAAATAAATAATCTTATTAATGCCCCCCAATAATCTTATTATTGCCCTAATAAACATTTTATTGTCCCCAGTAATCTTATTATTGCCCAACCAAATCATAATAAAAAAAACAATCACTACTGGCAAAATTCCCTCCCATTCTCAGAGTTCACAGTTTACCACATAAAATAAAATTTGACCACCCAAAAAATGTTGTGGGTAGCAAAGAGTAAAAAGGAAAATTGGATATGATCTTCAACAATATCTGATTCGATCTTTTCGATCTTCATCACCAATGGATTGCAGGCCTTGGGTTATTCGAAACTAAGACAATATACCAAAATGACCCAAGTCCTAGGGTTCGAGCAGACGGCGGCATAGTGCCTGACCGTGTTCAAGCAGACAGCGGGGAACCTTTTTCCAGCGTTGTCTCAGCTAGGATGTCGGTTTCTCTCCTCGGTTTCTTCCTAGGCGTGGAGATCAGTGAGAAAAGTTGTGGTTTTGAAGCACAGGTTTGCTTCGATCCCGGAGTAAGGGGGTGATCGGCGTTCTGATCGGTCGACCTGGGATCGAGGATCTGCTTGGTGGACCTTGGATTGGCTCCCCTTCAAGGTGGTGTCGGCGTCTCAGGCTGTCTAATCGGATTTGGAATTAGGTCAATGTCGAGCTTTCGTGTTTGAGGTCGACGTTGATCTCCAGATTTTTGGTTGGACTTGGCGTTGGCATGGTGGTGCGGTGCTGCTTCTGATGGGGGCATGGATGGTTGCCTGGGTTCAACGATGGAGTAGCCGACGATGATGGCCGAGAAGCCGCCAAGGAGGCTGTTGCCAGATCGACGACGGTGGTCTGGGTGAGGAGGCAGATGAGAGAGAGAGAGAGAAGTGTAATTTATTAATTAAAATGAGGGAAAAACTGTCAATAAATGTTAAATTGGGTAAATGGGAGTAAAAAATTCTTAGTGGAGTAAGTGGGCAATTTTTAAGCTGAAATTGGGTGAGTGGTCACGGTCCCTATTTTTTTTAGTTAAGGAAATAGTATATTTATCACAAGCCAGAATAGGCCGTTACATACCCTTCCGCTGTCATTTAAGGTCATAGACAGACAATAAGTTAGTGGTAGTACCCACATGTGGTACATACATATAGTGCTACTCATTATACATTCAAATACGTAGAGGTAGCGAATACCCTCCTTTGGTACTACTCTAGAGGCGCTAGAGATACATAGAGTGCACAACGGTGCTTAGCTTCCTAAATACAAGAAATTTATTGTAAATAGACAAAACTAAAAACATAGGTATGGACTAGGGCAAAAACCCCAGCCCAAATTACGCCCTAGAGGGCAGCCCAAAGAGAAGAGGCCCAACTCAAGGCCCAGCAAGCCAGGATTGACCCAAGCCCAGACCACCATTCCACCACGCATGCAGCCTCCTGTGCAGCGCCGCCCACGAATCCCTCCACGAGCCGCGCCTCCCACGAGTTCCTCCACAAGCCGCTCCGCCACAAAGTCTCGCCAAGAGCTGCGCCGCCCAAGAGTCCTGCCAAGAGCCGCACCGTCGCGCTCCACCACGCCAGCACTGCCCCGAACTCCTCCCCACGAGCCGCATCGTCACCCAGACGCTCCACGATCCACTAGATTTGGAACGTCCCGTCCCTGCACAAGACCACCACGCGACGCCCAGAAAAGTCGCCCAAACCCGTCATCAAAACCGCCAGCCACACCACAAGCCAAACATCCTCTCTCCTGACCTTAGCCCAGAGCATTGAAGTGCTCGTCCGGCAGCTAGCACAGAGACAAACGCAGCGATGCTGGCGCCATCCTTGGCCACCGCCAGACAGGGAAACGGTCTGGTAATTTTATACTTGATCATGTTTGAAATAGGATTATCGTATAGTTTCACAAAGAGTGCGGTTATTACCACCCTACTAACTACTTTGTATACCATACAAGTTTTTAATTTATTAAATTACTAAAATATCCTAATATGAAATCACAATAAAGGACAATATTAAATTAAAAATTACAATTAATTTTTCTTATTATCATATAGAATATGTACTTAAACTTCATTCTTAATCTTTCCATTCATCGTTAAACTCGGTGAGATTGATTGACTAAGACTTGATAAGATTGAATGAGAAAGACGAGGAGGAAGCCAAAAACAACTAAGAGAGACACTGACAAAGCCAAATAGAAAAAGATTTCGAGTTAAATCATTTATTGGAAAAGGGTATCTTGAATACTGCAAATAGGTGAACAAAGTAGAGTGAGAAAATATTTGTAGAGTGAGAAGAGAATGTAGGGTGAACAAAGTAGTTAATAAGGTGGCAATAGCCGCACCCTTTCACAAATTGTCACCTCAAGCTAACTCCGAATGATTGTTATATTTTCCTTACCGGTGACTCACCTTTTGCTAAAATAGATCACCATTTAGTTAATCATTCAAAGTGAAGGAATGGATGGATTTCAAAACTTTTTAATTAGTGCGGAATTAGTTTAACAATTAAACTACTAACTAGACATAAAATCCATTCCTTTAACCCATGATCTTGGCTTATTGTGATATGTATATAAACATAGCATGCATAGTAAGGAAGAACAAAGAGGTAGTTTATGTTCTACTCACCCTTGGAGCGTGATTTTAATCCGATCCAAGTGAACCACCAAAGTTCCTCTCCTTGATCTCTCCTTGTGTGTGTTTCCTCCACCTTGAAGCACCTTGAATTAAGAACTCCTTCTTGTGCTTGTAATATTCTCCTTGATGTAACAAGTAGAGCCACAAAAGGATATGGCCTCTAAGGATCTTCACCAAGTGAATCAAGAGATGAAGAAAGATGAAAGAAAAGAAGAAATTATGCAAGTGTTCTTCTTTCCTTTAATTTTGTAATGGACCAAGGGAGAACTCTTTCTCTCTCTCTAATCTGAAAATAATAGTGTGGAGACACACTTATTATTATGTCCATGCTTTCACTTTTATATAATAGGAAATAAATCCAATTACTAAAAGAAAAATATTGACTTTCATAAAGCCAATATATTGGCTGGTCCATACATTCTATTGGGCACTAAAAATGTGTCTTGGGCTTTCATTTAAATCTCATTTAGTGAAGCCCAAGTCCACACCAAAAAACCCGACAATCGTTTAGGCCCAATAGGTTCGGTTTTACCCGAAACTCCTAATTATGTTCAAATAATAAATCTAATTAATTATTTGGTCATAACCAACTCTTGTTTAATCTTCTTCATATACAATCTCAAGGATCCACTTATATGGTGTGCGATCTCTTAGGTTCTAATTAACAAGGCAGTGAAGTTTATAGAAACCATTCTATTTTGTTTACGAATCAAAAACTCCATTTTTGATTCTCCCTTGTTATTAGGATTATAAATGTTTATTAATCCTCGGGGACTTCACAAGTCATGAGTGACGTCTTGCAACATATCATGACTACCCTAGTTAATGTAGAATGACAAAGAACCTATTCAATTGGAATTACAATACAATACGGTCCTTCTCTAACACTATGTTCTAAATCACATCATCGGGGTATGGAATTGATATGTCAATCCCCTAATGTGATTTTCATTCTTATGTGATTCTTAGAATGTGATTAGAAACTCCTTTTTAATCTCATTCAATGCTTTGGCCAAAGACTCATTGAATCACATCTTTGAACATACACCTTATTTACTTAAGGATAGAGATTCCTTATTGTACACTCACATGTCTCTATGACCGAATTGATTATACCAATGAATGCATCTATTATATCCATTAAGGGACACAATATTATTGCATCATCAAGAGATAATCCATTCACTCATAAGACAACTATGGTGTCTCAGGTCAAATGACTAATTTGTATTATTGCAATTTAGAGTTCAAGTTTGACATGTAAGTAAGACTCCATACAAGAACTCTAATGATCGCGTTCAGTGTACTCTTTAAGTTAAGAGCACCCACATACTTGTATTAGTGTCTCCACACAAATGACAAGAGACATATCATCCTCCATATTGAGCATACATAGTATGTGCTAGTCTTTCCGGATTATCAATGTCCAAGTGATAATCCTATGACTAGGAACCTTTTAGGATAAGAGTGTGAAAGAGTAAAGGTCTCACACATCTAACTCTTTAGATTACTTTCTCTTTAACTCATATTCCTTAGACCTTGTTCAATCAAATATTAAATATAAGCAATGAACAATAAACTTGCCCTTTTGATTAATAATAATTACAATAATAATTACATCAAAATGATTGTTTTAGGACACAATTCCTTCAATCTCCCACTTGTACTAAACCCAATCACCCATGAAACGTACACCCATCTTCTCAAGATGTTGTTCTAGCTTTGCTTGTGATAAAGGCTTAGTGAATGGATCCGATATGTTATCAACAGATGCTACTTTGAGAATGTTAACGTCTCCACGATTAACAATCTCCCTTATGATATGGAAACGTCTTTCGATGTGTTTGGATTTTTGATGAGACCTTGGTTCCTTGGCTTGAGCAATTGCCCCATTGTTGTCACAGTAAAGTGGAATCGGTGACTCAATGGTAGGAACCACATCAAGTTCATTGATGAACTTTTTCATCCAAACTGCTTCCTTTGCAGCCTCTGCAGCTGCAATGTATTCTGCCTCAGTAGTGGAATCTGCAGTAACGCTTTGTTTGCAACTTCTCCAATTTACTGCACCTCCATTCAAGGTGAAGACAAACCCTGATGTGGATTTTCTGTCATTCACATCAGATTGAAAATCTGAGTCTGTGTATGCTTCCACTTGCAACTCTGATTGCAAATCACCACCTCCATAAACGAGGAATAAATCTTTAGTCCTTCTCAAGTACTTAAGGATATTCTTAACAGCATTCCAGTGTTCTAAACCTGGATTAGACTGATATCGACTAGTTATGCTTACGCCATAACTGATATCAAGTCTTGTGCATAGCATCGCATACATGAGGCTCCCTATTGCAGATGCATATGGGATCTTGCTCATCTTTTGCACTTCCTCAATCGTTTGTGGGCACATTTTCTTAGAAAGGTGAATGCCATGTCTGACAGGCAGAAAACCCTTCCTAGATTGTTCCATGTGAAATCTATTCAGCACTTTGTCTATGTACAAGGATTGAGATAATCCAATTAATCTTTTTGATCTGTCTCTATAGATTTTTATTCCTAGTACATAGGCAGCTTCTCCAAGATCCTTCATAAGGAAGGTCTTGGACAACCAAACTTTAATTGAAGATAACATTCCTACATCATTCCCAAAGAGTAGGATGTCATCTACATAAAGTACAAGGAACACAACAGCACTCCCACTGACCTTCTTGTAAACACAAGGTTCATCCATGTTTTGTGTGAAACCAAAAGACTTGACTGTATCATCAAAACGGATGTTCCAACTCCTTGAAGCTTGCTTATATCCGAATAGATTTAACCATGGCAACAGGAGAGAACACATCTTCATAGTCAATGCCCTCTCTTTGCTTATAGCCCTTTGCCACCAACCTAGCTTTGTAGGTTTCTATTTTACCATCTGAGCCTATCTTTTTCTTGAAGACCCATTTGTTTCCAATTGGTCTAATACCAGGTGGAGGGTCAACGAGAGTCCAGACTTGATTGGTATACATAAAGTCAATCTCGGATTCCATGGCTTCTTGCCATTTCTTTGAGTCAACGTTTGACATTGCTTCATTATAACTAGAAGGATCATGCAGTTTTTCATTGTCACCAAGGAGATTTAACTCCCCAAGGCTTTCATGACACAAACCATACCTCTTGGGAGGTATCCAGATCCTACTAGATATTCTTGGAGTTTGTGTTATAGTTGGTTCAGGAAGTTGTTCAACGGGAAATGAAGTGTTAGTTTGTGGCTTGTTGGACACTTCCTTGAGTTCTACCATTTGCTCAACATTTCCATCAAGGACGTAGTCCCTTTCAAGGAAAGTGGCATTCCTGCTAACAAACACCTTTTGTTCTTTAGGTTGATAGAAATAATATCCTAAACTATCTTTAGGATATCCCACAAATAAACACTTGCTTGATCTAGCTTCAAGCTTGCCTGCTTCTAGTCTTTTTGACATAAGCTGGACAACCCCAAATCTTAATATGATTAAGACTTGGTTTCTTCCCATGCCACATCTCATATGGTGTAAGAGGGACGGACTTGGAAGGCACTCTATTCAACAAATAAATTGCTGTTTGAAGTGCATATCCCCAAAAGGATATAGGTAAATCAGTATAGCTCATCATGGAACGAACCATGTCTAACAAAGTTCGATTTCTCCTTTCAGAGACACCATTGAGTTGTGGTGCTCCAGGAGGAGCTAATGAAGAAAGAATGCCTTCTTGTTTGAGATAATCAATAAACTCATTGCTTAAGTATTCACCTCCTCGATTGGATCTTAGAGCCTTAATACTTCTGTCGGTTTGTTTCTCAACTTCATTCTTAAATTCTTTGAACTTTTCAAAGGCTTCAGATTTGTGCTTCATAAGGTATATATAACCAAATCGAGAGTAGTCATCGGTAAAGGTTATGAAGTATGAGAATCCACCTCTACTAATAGTGGACATAGGACCGCAAACATCTGTATGTATTAGGCCTAGGAGTTCATTAACTCTTGTTCTTTGTCCACCAAAATGGGACTTGGTCATTTTGCCTTTTAGACAAGACTCACAAGTAGGCATAGGATCAGATCCTAACGACTCTAAATATCCATTTTTGGATAATTTGTGAATTCTATCTTGGCTAATATGACCAAGTTTAAGGTGCCACATCTTAATGGGGTTAACCGTTTCTCGAGATCTCTTAGATCCCAAAGCATTTTCCTTCATACAGTTAATACTACCATCTAAAGCTAGATGAAAGAGACCATCAATAATATTAGCATGACATATCACGCGTTCATTAATAGATACAAAACCACTTAGTTTATCAAAAACTACTCTATAACCATCCTTCAAAAGCATGGAGATGGAGATAAGGTTCTTTATACATATAGGAAGATAAAGACAATTATTTAACTCCAATGTATCTCCTGATGGTAACTTCAAAATATAAGTCCCCACGGCTTTGGCGTCAACTCTTGTGCCATTTCCTACACGTAGGGTGATTTCTCCAGCTTTAAGCTTCCTTGCTCCCACTAGGTCCTGCAACGAAGTGCAAACATGGTGAGATGCACCTGAATCAATTATCCAAGTGGAAGTATTATTAACTGTAAATATTGATTCAATCACATTGATCATACCTTCTGTTGAAGACTTATTCTTCAAGGATGCAAGATAAGCTTTGCAATTCCTCTTCCAGTGCCCATCTTTGTTGCAAAAGAAACAAATACCTTTTGGTTCCTTTTGTTCCTTCTTCTTCTTCTTTTGGACTGCTCCCTTAGGCTTTATCACTTGTTTCTTCTTCCCTTTGCCCTTACCTTTGGACTTACTGGATGAAGAAGAAGCGACAAAAGCCACACTCCCACTCTCTTTCTTGATTTGCTTCTCAGCTGTTACCAGCATATTGAGAAGATCAGAAAGAGTATGATCCATTTGTTGCATATTATAGTTCATTATGAACTGAGAAAATGAATCATCTAGGGAGGTTAGAAGAAGATCTTGAGCTAGCTCCGCATCAAGTGCAAATCCAAGGTCTTGAATTTGCTCAATAAGGCCTATCATTTTTAGACCATGTTGATGCACAGGTGCACCCCTCACATGTTTTGTCTTAATAAGCTCATTGACTACTGTGAAGCGCACATTTCTATTTCTCTCACCAAACAATTCAGTGAGATGGAGTAATATAGAACTGGCACTATCCATATTCTCATGTTGCTTCTGAAGTTGTGAGTTCATGGATGCAAGCATAACACATTTAGCTTGAGTGTCATCATCCTTATGCTTTTGATAAGCAACACGTTGCTCATTGGTTGCATCTTGAGCCAAAGGAGTGTGAGGGGGTGCATTTTGTAAGACATAAGCGATCTTATCGAATGTCAATACAATTTTCAAATTGCGGAGCCAGTCATTGAAGTTTGGGCCCTCAAGACGATTTTTATTGAGAATTTTGGTGATAGGATGTCCTGACATATTGCAATCTACATAACATGAAATAAAATAAATAAGATTGATTTTAAAACCAAGTGACTCGGGTCTTAAGAATCAAATGGCACCCTCTCACTATTTTATCAAATTCCAAATCCCTCAAGGAATTCGAGAGTATAAATTAAAACTCTTAGTGAGTATGGAAGACTCATTTTCATTAAGCCAACCGCATCATAATAGAACTATAGGTCAACTTAATTTCCATGAGAGGATACTCTTATCCAATCACATCAAATGTGAATATCCATAACTTTGGCCTCTAAAGTAAGTAAGTCTCACCATAATAGGATATTGATAAATTACTCTAGTTAAGCTATACCCATCATCTCATGTAAGTATAGAGATCAAAAATTAAATCTCATCATAATAGAATATTGACCAAGATTTGTCCCTACCTTATACAACATCAAATGTTGAATAACCTCTATTTAACCCTCCTAGCAAGAAATACCTCCGTTCGGAATGATATTCACATGCAAGAACATCTAATAGGAGATTACAATGTTGGAAGGCCACAAAGAAGCATTCATAATGTCTTCTTCGTTTTTCAACTTAATATCACTTTGAGGGAATTTTAAGGTCTCATCTTTAATAATCTCATTAATAACAATCACATTGCATTTGCTTTGATCCTAATGCAATCACACATTCATTATACTTGATCTATAATAAAATACTCCCACTAATTGTTTTCAGAAAACAATTTGATTTCATCAAAAACATTTTTCAAATGAAATCATGGGAAATATAAAATTACTTGATCAAGTGCAATGGACATGCAATTATAATAGGTCACATAGGATGATTATGGACTTGTTGTTTGATCCAACATGAGCCAATATGTTGGATCAAGGTCATGTTTGGGTGGTTGATTTTAATTACGCGTAACGATTACGAAAATTAAATAACTAAGCTAAGCTATTACACTTTGCACTTGAACTTCTTTCAAGGCTAGATGACTTCAAACTTCTTCTTTGGATCATCCTCATGTGCATCCATCTTCGATTACAAGAGTGGATAAGGGGCATACAAGCTCCCATTTAAATTTAATCAAACTTGAATAAATTAAATAAGCTACTTAGTTACACAACCAAATGAATTAATTAAATTAATTACATAACCCAAATGAATTAACTACTTTAATTACATAACCACATTCATTCAAAATGAATAGTCGGCCAATCACATGCTCAATTATATTAGGCCATAGTCCATAATCATCCTTTAATTAACCAAGATTAATAAGGTTAATTAAACAAGCATAATTAACTCAATCAAAATAAGTTAACTACTAAATTACTTTAATTTAATGCAAGTAAATTAGTTGAGTGATTTAAGGGATGATGTCTTACATCATGCATCAATAACTTTTGGTGAGTAATTTAGGGGATGATGTCTCACATCACTTTTGATGAGTGATTTAGGGAATGATGTTTTACATCATGCATCACCAACTTTTGGTGAGTGATTTAGGGGATGATGTTTTACATCATGATTCACCAACCTTTGGTGAGTGATTTAGGGAGACATGTCTTTTATCTCATTCCAACTTTTGGTGGGTAATTTAGAGAAACTAATAGTAAAGATGACTAACTCTACCAACTATTTGGTGAGGGAAACATGGAAATGATTTTATGTCATCATTAACTATTAGGTAAATTTCAATTCATTAATTTATGGATCAAAAAGTGAAAGCAAACACCATGAAAAATTAGCTAGTTCATAACTAGTTTAGACATGTTCCAAAACTGGAAATAAAATTCAAGTTTTGTGTCCTTCCATTGAACACTTGTTTACTTCATTTTTGAAGCCAAAAAATCATGCATACCCTAAAGCATATATAATCTAACATGTTTCTAAGATCAACACCTTAATTAAGAAACATATAGAACCCCTTAATACATATCTTATATGCATCAAAGTTTCATAAAACTTAAAACACTTCTTACATATAATTTCTAGAAACTTTTTCTTGCTATCATAAAATCTACCTTACATCACATGCTTCATAACTTTTATGATAATGCAAATTTTATGATCTAAATTACATATTACTCTAAGCTTAAGAAAATCACATCAACCAACATACTTAGCCATGTTTATAACATACCAAAATTAAGCTAATGGCTCTGATACCAATTGAAGGAATGGATGGATTTCAAAACTTTTTAATTAGTGCGGAATTAGTTTAACAATTAAACTACTAACTAAACATAAAATTCATTCCTTTAACCCATGATCTTGGCTTATTGTGATATGTATATAAACATAGCATGCATAGTAAGGAAGAACAAAGAGGTAGTTTATGTTCTACTCACCCTTGGAGCGTGATTTTAATCCGATCCAAGTGAACCACCAAAGTTCCTCTCCTTGATCTCTCCTTGTGTGTGTTTCCTCCACCTTGAAGCACCTTGAATTAAGAACTCCTTCTTGTGCTTGTAATATTCTCCTTGATGTAACAAGTAGAGCCACAAAAGGATATGGCCTCTAAGGATATCTTCACCAAGTGAATCAAGAGATGAAGAAAGATGAAAGAAAAGAAGAAATTATGCAAGTGTTCTTCTTTCCTTTAATTTTGTAATGGACCAAGGGAGAACTCTCTCTCTCTCTAATCTGAAAATAATAGTGTGGAGACACACTTATTATTATGTCCATGCTTTCACTTTTATATAATAGGAAATAAATCCAATTACTAAAAGAAAAATATTGACTTTCATAAAGCCAATATATTGGCTGGTCCATACATTCTATTGGGCACTAAAAATGTGTCTTGGGCTTTCATTTAAATCTCATTTAGTGAAGCCCAAGTCCACACCAAAAAACCCGACAATCGTTTAGGCCCAATAGGTTCGGTTTTACCCGAAACTCCTAATTATGTTCAAATAATAAATCTAATTAATTATTTGGTCATAACCAACTCTTGTTTAATCTTCTTCATATACAATCTCAAGGATCCACTTATATGGTGTGCGATCTCTTAGGTTCTAATTAACAAGGCAGTGAAGTTTATAGAAACCATTCTATTTTGTTTACGAATCAAAAACTCCATTTTTGATTCTCCCTTGTTATTAGGATTATAAATGTTTATTAATCCTCGGGGACTTCACAAGTCATGAGTGACGTCTTGCAACATATCATGACTACCCTAGTTAATGTAGAATGACAAAGAACCTATTCAATTGGAATTACAATACAATACGGTCCTTCTCTAACACTATGTTCTAAATCACATCATCGGGGTATGGAATTGATATGTCAATCCCCTAATGTGATTTTCATTCTTATGTGATTCTTAGAATGTGATTAGAAACTCCTTTTTAATCTCATTCAATGCTTTGGCCAAAGACTCATTGAATCACATCTTTGAACATACACCTTATTTACTTAAGGATAGAGATTCCTTATTGTACACTCACATGTCTCTATGACCGAATTGATTATACCAATGAATGCATCTATTATATCCATTAAGGGACACAATATTATTGCATCATCAAGAGATAATCCATTCACTCATAAGACAACTATGGTGTCTCAGGTCAAATGACTAATTTGTATTATTGCAATTTAGAGTTCAAGTTTGACATGTAAGTAAGACTCCATACAAGAACTCTAATGATCGCGTTCAGTGTACTCTTTAAGTTAAGAGCACCCACATACTTGTATTAGTGTCTCCACACAAATGACAAGAGACATATCATCCTCCATATTGAGCATACATAGTATGTGCTAGTCTTTCCGGATTATCAATGTCCAAGTGATAATCCTATGACTAGGAACCTTTTAGGATAAGAGTGTGAAAGAGTAAAGGTCTCACACATCTAACTCTTTAGATTACTTTCTCTTTAACTCATATTCCTTAGACCTTGTTCAATCAAATATTAAATATAAGCAATGAACAATAAACTTGCCCTTTTGATTAATAATAATTACAATAATAATTACATCAAAATGATTGTTTTAGGACACAATTCCTTCAATCTCCCACTTGTACTAAACCCAATCACCCATGAAACGTACACCCATCTTCTCAAGATGTTGTTCTAGCTTTGCTTGTGATAAAGGCTTAGTGAATGGATCCGATATGTTATCAACAGATGCTACTTTGAGAATGTTAACGTCTCCACGATTAACAATCTCCCTTATGATATGGAAACGTCTTTCGATGTGTTTGGATTTTTGATGAGACCTTGGTTCCTTGGCTTGAGCAATTGCCCCATTGTTGTCACAGTAAAGTGGAATCGGTGACTCAATGGTAGGAACCACATCAAGTTCATTGATGAACTTTTTCATCCAAACTGCTTCCTTTGCAGCCTCTGCAGCTGCAATGTATTCTGCCTCAGTAGTGGAATCTGCAGTAACGCTTTGTTTGCAACTTCTCCAATTTACTGCACCTCCATTCAAGGTGAAGACAAACCCTGATGTGGATTTTCTGTCATTCACATCAGATTGAAAATCTGAGTCTGTGTATGCTTCCACTTGCAACTCTGATTGCAAATCACCACCTCCATAAACGAGGAATAAATCTTTAGTCCTTCTCAAGTACTTAAGGATATTCTTAACAGCATTCCAGTGTTCTAAACCTGGATTAGACTGATATCGACTAGTTATGCTTACGCCATAACTGATATCAAGTCTTGTGCATAGCATCGCATACATGAGGCTCCCTATTGCAGATGCATATGGGATCTTGCTCATCTTTTGCACTTCCTCAATCGTTTGTGGGCACATTTTCTTAGAAAGGTGAATGCCATGTCTGACAGGCAGAAAACCCTTCCTAGATTGTTCCATGTGAAATCTATTCAGCACTTTGTCTATGTACAAGGATTGAGATAATCCAATTAATCTTTTTGATCTGTCTCTATAGATTTTTATTCCTAGTACATAGGCAGCTTCTCCAAGATCCTTCATAAGGAAGGTCTTGGACAACCAAACTTTAATTGAAGATAACATTCCTACATCATTCCCAAAGAGTAGGATGTCATCTACATAAAGTACAAGGAACACAACAGCACTCCCACTGACCTTCTTGTAAACACAAGGTTCATCCATGTTTTGTGTGAAACCAAAAGACTTGACTGTATCATCAAAACGGATGTTCCAACTCCTTGAAGCTTGCTTATATCCGAATAGATTTAACCATGGCAACAGGAGAGAACACATCTTCATAGTCAATGCCCTCTCTTTGCTTATAGCCCTTTGCCACCAACCTAGCTTTGTAGGTTTCTATTTTACCATCTGAGCCTATCTTTTTCTTGAAGACCCATTTGTTTCCAATTGGTCTAATACCAGGTGGAGGGTCAACGAGAGTCCAGACTTGATTGGTATACATAAAGTCAATCTCGGATTCCATGGCTTCTTGCCATTTCTTTGAGTCAACGTTTGACATTGCTTCATTATAACTAGAAGGATCATGCAGTTTTTCATTGTCACCAAGGAGATTTAACTCCCCAAGGCTTTCATGACACAAACCATACCTCTTGGGAGGTATCCAGATCCTACTAGATATTCTTGGAGTTTGTGTTATAGTTGGTTCAGGAAGTTGTTCAACGGGAAATGAAGTGTTAGTTTGTGGCTTGTTGGACACTTCCTTGAGTTCTACCATTTGCTCAACATTTCCATCAAGGACGTAGTCCCTTTCAAGGAAAGTGGCATTCCTGCTAACAAACACCTTTTGTTCTTTAGGTTGATAGAAATAATATCCTAAACTATCTTTAGGATATCCCACAAATAAACACTTGCTTGATCTAGCTTCAAGCTTGCCTGCTTCTAGTCTTTTTGACATAAGCTGGACAACCCCAAATCTTAATATGATTAAGACTTGGTTTCTTCCCATGCCACATCTCATATGGTGTAAGAGGGACGGACTTGGAAGGCACTCTATTCAACAAATAAATTGCTGTTTGAAGTGCATATCCCCAAAAGGATATAGGTAAATCAGTATAGCTCATCATGGAACGAACCATGTCTAACAAAGTTCGATTTCTCCTTTCAGAGACACCATTGAGTTGTGGTGCTCCAGGAGGAGCTAATGAAGAAAGAATGCCTTCTTGTTTGAGATAATCAATAAACTCATTGCTTAAGTATTCACCTCCTCGATTGGATCTTAGAGCCTTAATACTTCTGTCGGTTTGTTTCTCAACTTCATTCTTAAATTCTTTGAACTTTTCAAAGGCTTCAGATTTGTGCTTCATAAGGTATATATAACCAAATCGAGAGTAGTCATCGGTAAAGGTTATGAAGTATGAGAATCCACCTCTACTAATAGTGGACATAGGACCGCAAACATCTGTATGTATTAGGCCTAGGAGTTCATTAACTCTTGTTCTTTGTCCACCAAAATGGGACTTGGTCATTTTGCCTTTTAGACAAGACTCACAAGTAGGCATAGGATCAGATCCTAACGACTCTAAATATCCATTTTTGGATAATTTGTGAATTCTATCTTGGCTAATATGACCAAGTTTAAGGTGCCACATCTTAATGGGGTTAACCGTTTCTCGAGATCTCTTAGATCCCAAAGCATTTTCCTTCATACAGTTAATACTACCATCTAAAGCTAGATGAAAGAGACCATCAATAATATTAGCATGACATATCACGCGTTCATTAATAGATACAAAACCACTTAGTTTATCAAAAACTACTCTATAACCATCCTTCAAAAGCATGGAGATGGAGATAAGGTTCTTTATACATATAGGAAGATAAAGACAATTATTTAACTCCAATGTATCTCCTGATGGTAACTTCAAAATATAAGTCCCCACGGCTTTGGCGTCAACTCTTGTGCCATTTCCTACACGTAGGGTGATTTCTCCAGCTTTAAGCTTCCTTGCTCCCACTAGGTCCTGCAACGAAGTGCAAACATGGTGAGATGCACCTGAATCAATTATCCAAGTGGAAGTATTATTAACTGTAAATATTGATTCAATCACATTGATCATACCTTCTGTTGAAGACTTATTCTTCAAGGATGCAAGATAAGCTTTGCAATTCCTCTTCCAGTGCCCATCTTTGTTGCAAAAGAAACAAATACCTTTTGGTTCCTTTTGTTCCTTCTTCTTCTTCTTTTGGACTGCTCCCTTAGGCTTTATCACTTGTTTCTTCTTCCCTTTGCCCTTACCTTTGGACTTACTGGATGAAGAAGAAGCGACAAAAGCCACACTCCCACTCTCTTTCTTGATTTGCTTCTCAGCTGTTACCAGCATATTGAGAAGATCAGAAAGAGTATGATCCATTTGTTGCATATTATAGTTCATTATGAACTGAGAAAATGAATCATCTAGGGAGGTTAGAAGAAGATCTTGAGCTAGCTCCGCATCAAGTGCAAATCCAAGGTCTTGAATTTGCTCAATAAGGCCTATCATTTTTAGACCATGTTGATGCACAGGTGCACCCCTCACATGTTTTGTCTTAATAAGCTCATTGACTACTGTGAAGCGCACATTTCTATTTCTCTCACCAAACAATTCAGTGAGATGGAGTAATATAGAACTGGCACTATCCATATTCTCATGTTGCTTCTGAAGTTGTGAGTTCATGGATGCAAGCATAACACATTTAGCTTGAGTGTCATCATCCTTATGCTTTTGATAAGCAACACGTTGCTCATTGGTTGCATCTTGAGCCAAAGGAGTGTGAGGGGGTGCATTTTGTAAGACATAAGCGATCTTATCGAATGTCAATACAATTTTCAAATTGCGGAGCCAGTCATTGAAGTTTGGGCCCTCAAGACGATTTTTATTGAGAATTTTGGTGATAGGATGTCCTGACATATTGCAATCTACATAACATGAAATAAAATAAATAAGATTGATTTTAAAACCAAGTGACTCGGGTCTTAAGAATCAAATGGCACCCTCTCACTATTTTATCAAATTCCAAATCCCTCAAGGAATTCGAGAGTATAAATTAAAACTCTTAGTGAGTATGGAAGACTCATTTTCATTAAGCCAACCGCATCATAATAGAACTATAGGTCAACTTAATTTCCATGAGAGGATACTCTTATCCAATCACATCAAATGTGAATATCCATAACTTTGGCCTCTAAAGTAAGTAAGTCTCACCATAATAGGATATTGATAAATTACTCTAGTTAAGCTATACCCATCATCTCATGTAAGTATAGAGATCAAAAATTAAATCTCATCATAATAGAATATTGACCAAGATTTGTCCCTACCTTATACAACATCAAATGTTGAATAACCTCTATTTAACCCTCCTAGCAAGAAATACCTCCGTTCGGAATGATATTCACATGCAAGAACATCTAATAGGAGATTACAATGTTGGAAGGCCACAAAGAAGCATTCATAATGTCTTCTTCGTTTTTCAACTTAATATCACTTTGAGGGAATTTTAAGGTCTCATCTTTAATAATCTCATTAATAACAATCACATTGCATTTGCTTTGATCCTAATGCAATCACACATTCATTATACTTGATCTATAATAAAATACTCCCACTAATTGTTTTCAGAAAACAATTTGATTTCATCAAAAACATTTTTCAAATGAAATCATGGGAAATATAAAATTACTTGATCAAGTGCAATGGACATGCAATTATAATAGGTCACATAGGATGATTATGGACTTGTTGTTTGATCCAACATGAGCCAATATGTTGGATCAAGGTCATGTTTGGGTGGTTGATTTTAATTACGCGTAACGATTACGAAAATTAAATAACTAAGCTAAGCTATTACACTTTGCACTTGAACTTCTTTCAAGGCTAGATGACTTCAAACTTCTTCTTTGGATCATCCTCATGTGCATCCATCTTCGATTACAAGAGTGGATAAGGGGCATACAAGCTCCCATTTAAATTTAATCAAACTTGAATAAATTAAATAAGCTACTTAGTTACACAACCAAATGAATTAATTAAATTAATTACATAACCCAAATGAATTAACTACTTTAATTACATAACCACATTCATTCAAAATGAATAGTCGGCCAATCACATGCTCAATTATATTAGGCCATAGTCCATAATCATCCTTTAATTAACCAAGATTAATAAGGTTAATTAAACAAGCATAATTAACTCAATCAAAATAAGTTAACTACTAAATTACTTTAATTTAATGCAAGTAAATTAGTTGAGTGATTTAAGGGATGATGTCTTACATCATGCATCAATAACTTTTGGTGAGTAATTTAGGGGATGATGTCTCACATCACTTTTGATGAGTGATTTAGGGAATGATGTTTTACATCATGCATCACCAACTTTTGGTGAGTGATTTAGGGGATGATGTTTTACATCATGATTCACCAACCTTTGGTGAGTGATTTAGGGAGACATGTCTTTTATCTCATTCCAACTTTTGGTGGGTAATTTAGAGAAACTAATAGTAAAGATGACTAACTCTACCAACTATTTGGTGAGGGAAACATGGAAATGATTTTATGTCATCATTAACTATTAGGTAAATTTCAATTCATTAATTTATGGATCAAAAAGTGAAAGCAAACACCATGAAAAATTAGCTAGTTCATAACTAGTTTAGACATGTTCCAAAACTGGAAATAAAATTCAAGTTTTGTGTCCTTCCATTGAACACTTGTTTACTTCATTTTTGAAGCCAAAAAATCATGCATACCCTAAAGCATATATAATCTAACATGTTTCTAAGATCAACACCTTAATTAAGAAACATATAGAACCCCTTAATACATATCTTATATGCATCAAAGTTTCATAAAACTTAAAACACTTCTTACATATAATTTCTAGAAACTTTTTCTTGCTATCATAAAATCTACCTTACATCACATGCTTCATAACTTTTATGATAATGCAAATTTTATGATCTAAATTACATATTACTCTAAGCTTAAGAAAATCACATCAACCAACATACTTAGCCATGTTTATAACATACCAAAATTAAGCTAATGGCTCTGATACCAATTGAAGGAATGGATGGATTTCAAAACTTTTTAATTAGTGCGGAATTAGTTTAACAATTAAACTACTAACTAAACATAAAATTCATTCCTTTAACCCATGATCTTGGCTTATTGTGATATGTATATAAACATAGCATGCATAGTAAGGAAGAACAAAGAGGTAGTTTATGTTCTACTCACCCTTGGAGCGTGATTTTAATCCGATCCAAGTGAACCACCAAAGTTCCTCTCCTTGATCTCTCCTTGTGTGTGTTTCCTCCACCTTGAAGCACCTTGAATTAAGAACTCCTTCTTGTGCTTGTAATATTCTCCTTGATGTAAC